>NC_060182.1:16269383-16284383 GCF_021184085.1 Oncorhynchus gorbuscha
TATTCTCTCACCCATCTACACACAATACCCCATAATGACAAATTGAAGACATGTTTTTAGAAATTTGTGCAAATATATTGAAAATTACATACAGAAATATCTCATATATATAATTATTCACACCCCTAAGTCAATACATGTTCAAATCACTTTTGGTAGTGATTACAATTGTAAGTCTTTCTGGGTAAGTATCTAAGTGCTTTTCACACCTGGATTGTACAATATTTGCACATTATTCTTTACAAAATTCTTCAAGCTATGTGAAATTGTTTGTTGATCATTGCTAGACAGACATTTTCAAGTCATTCCATAGATTTTCAAGCTGATTTAAGTCAAAACTGTCATATTAGTAAGCAACTCCAGTGTATATTTGACCTTGTATTTTAGGTTATTGTCCTACTGAAAGGTGCATTTGTCTCCCAGTGTTTGGTGGAAAGCAGACTGAACCAGGTTTTCCTCTAGGTTTTTGCCTGCGCTTTGCTCTATTCCATGTATTTTTATCCCAAAAAACTCCCTAGTCATTGCCGATGACAAGCATACCCATAACATGATGCAGCCACCACCATGCTTGAAAATATGTAGAGTAGTACTCAGTGATGTGTTGTGTTGGATTTGCCCCAAATATAATCCTCTGTATTAAGGACATAAAATGTCTTTGCCACATTTTCTGCAGTTTTATTTCAGTGCCTTATTACAAACAGGATGTATGTTTTGGAATATTTTTATAATGGACAGGCTTCCTTCTTTTCAAGCTATCATTTAGGTTAGTATTGTGGAGTAACTCCAACATTGTTGATCCATCCTCAGTTTTCTCCTATCAGAGCCATTAAACTCTGTAACTGTTTTAAAGTCACCATTGGCCTCATGGTGAAATCTATGAGCGGTTTCCTTCCTCTCCTTCCTCTCCGGCAACTGAGTTTGCAATGACTGGTTATATTGATACACCATCCAAAGAGTAATTAATAACTTCCCCGTGGTCAAAGGAATATTCAATGTCTGATTTTTTATTTACCCATCTACCAATAGGTGCACTTCTATGCGATGCATTAGAAAACCTCCCTTGACTTTGTGGTTGAATCTGTGTTTGAAATGCACTGCTTGACTGAAGGACAGATAATTGTATGTGTGGGGTACAGAGATAAGGTAGTCCTTCAGAAATCATGTTAAACACTATTATTGCACACAGAGTTGGTCCAATTTATTATGTGACTTTTTTTTTTTTTTTTTTTTACCCCTTTTTCTCCCCAATTTCGTGGTGTCCAATTGTTTAGTAGCTACTATCTTGTCTCATCACTACAACTCCCGTACGGCTCGGGAGAGACGAAGGTTGAAAGTCATGCGTCCTCCGATACACAACCCAACCAAGCCGCACTGCTTCTTAACACAGTGCGCATCCAACCCGGAAGCCAGCCGCACCAATGTGTCGGAGGAAACACCGTGCACCTGGCCACCTTGGTTAGCACGCACTGCGCCCGGCCCGCCACAGGAGTTGCTGGTGCGCGATGAGACAAGGATATCCCTACCGGCCAAGCCCTCCCTAACACGGTCGACGCTAGAATTTGTAAAAAATTCTAAAAACATAATTCCACTTTGACATTATGGGGTATTGTGTGTAGACCAGTGACACGACATCTCTGTAACACAACACAATGTGAAAAATGTCAAGGGGTGTGAATACTTTCTGAAGGCACTGTAAATCATGATTATTATAATATATTCCACAGATTTTATATTAAATATGGAACATGCAAAGTGATGTAAAACAGAAGCAGAGATTGGAAATCGTAAAATACTAAAACATAACGTTGCGGTTTCCAAACTACATAGCAGTGTTCTTGGAATACACGACTCCGTGCATATGCTGAAATCATCAAATGGGTTAAGTACACTAAGGTTTTCCAAGGTATCCCATGAGTTTTAAATACACAGACACGGACACACACACACACACACACACACACACACACACACACACACACACACACACACACA
Source organism: Oncorhynchus gorbuscha (assembly GCF_021184085.1). Lineage (NCBI taxonomy): Eukaryota > Metazoa > Chordata > Actinopteri > Salmoniformes > Salmonidae > Oncorhynchus > Oncorhynchus gorbuscha. The sequence goes on from NC_060182.1 coordinate 16,271,376, forward strand.
CACACACACACACACACACACACACACACACACACACACACACACACACACACACACACACACACACACACACACACACACACACACACACACACACTGGAGTCAGCTGGTCTAGACGTTGAACAAGAAGAGACACTGTGCTAACCCAGTCAATGACCAGGGGGCAGAGGGACACACATAAGACACACCTCACTTTAAATTTGTCTACGTGTTTGTGGATTATCCAATGTCTTTTTCAGATTTATAGGGGATCATTTCAGACCCTTTTCGCTGTCTGTTCATGATTATATTAGCATGTATATTGCATCTCATGTAAATATCATGTAAATGTTATCATAATATATTATAGAAGATAGTGTTTACCCTGCTGGTAAGCCTGGATGACATCACTGTCAGACAGCGATGTGGTAATAACACTTGTGTGGTGCTGAGATGACGAAGCATAGAGAGGCCTGTGTGTTGGAGTGTGTGTGGAGGTGTCATTACAGAAGAGTAGACAGGGTCATTACCTTAGCTCAGATTTAAACCAAGCTTATATCTGTCTCCCATTCTCTCACTCTATCACCACACTCCATTTCACTCTAGTAGGTTCCTCAATTTCTTTCTTAGGTTTTTCCATTCTTCATCATTCTCTCTCTCAACCTCTCTGTCCCCCTCTCTCTATCTCTTTCTCTCGCTCTCTCGCTCTCTCTCTCAACCTCTCTGTCCCCCTCTCTCTATCTCTTTCTCTCTCTCTCTTTCTCTCTCTGTCTCTCGCTCTCTCGCTCTCTCTCTCAACCTCTCTGTCCCCCTCTCTCTATCTCTGTCTCTCGCTCTCTCGCTCTCTCTCTCAACCTCTCTGTCCCCCTCTCTCTATCTCTGTCTCTCGCTCTCTCGCTCTCTCTCTCAACCTCTCTGTCCCCCTCTCTCCTCTCTGTCTCTCGCTCTCTCGCTCTCTCTCTCAACCTCTCTGTCCCCCTCTCTCTATCTCTTTCTCTCGCTCTCTCGCTCTCTCTCTCAACCTCTCTGTCCCCCTCTCTCTATCTCTTTCTCTCGCTCTCTCGCTCTCTCTCTCAACCTCTCTGTCCCCCTCTCTCTATCTCTTTCTCTCGCTCTCTCGCTCTCTCGCTCTCTCAACCTCTCTGTCCACCTCTCTCTATCTCTTTCTCTCGCTCTCTCGCTCTCTCTCTCAACCTCTTACTCTCTCTCTCTATCTCTCTCCTCTCTCTCTCTATCTCTTTCTCTCGCTCTCTCGCTCTCTCTCTATCTCTTTCTCTCTCTCTCTCGCTCTCTCAACCTCTTTCTCTCGCTCTCTCTCTCTCTCTCTCTTATCTCTTTCTCTCGCTCTCTCTCTCTCTCTCTCTCTCTCTCTCTCTCTCTCTCTCTCTCTCTCTCTCTCTCTCTCTCTCTCTCTCTCTCTCTCTCTCTCTCTCAATCTCTAAAAAAATCCAGGTTTGTGTTTGCTCTAATATTAGACCCAGGGAGTGACGGAGAGGAGGAGAGAGACACCTTGGCAAGCTTTCCAAAGTCCTGTTGAGGTATTTTCTTGTGTAAACATTGATGTGTGGGACTATATGAAGACGTTGACACACACATACACAAACGCACATATACAAAAACATACACACTTTATCTCTCAAACATACTGTACACTCTCCCATCTCAAACACACCCTTTCTCTCTACAGTTGACTGTGCTGTATATCTTTCATTTACACATTCCTTCACACAGCGGACCCTAACCCAGTTCCTCCTTTCTAATGCATCACAATTTCAGTGAACTTTGCTCTCCTCCCACAGCTGCAGCCACGAGGTCCATCGCCACACCTCCACCCCACCGTCACTAGCCCCACAATGTCTATTTTTTGCCCTCCCCCAACCCTAACCCTAGCTTTGTATACACACCTCGGTTCCACCCATAACCCTGACTGTAACACTAAACCTAACCCTAGCTTCATATCTCTCGCTTTCTCTTTCTCTTTCTCTCTCTTTCTCTTTCTCTCTCTTTCTCTTTCTCTTTCTCTTTCTCTCTCTCTCTCTTTCTCTTTCTCTTTCTCTCTCTCTCTCTCTCTCTCTCTCTCTCTCTCTCTCTCTCTCTCTCTCTCTCTCTCTCTCTCTCTCTCTCTCTCTCTCCTCTCTCTCTCTTTCTCTTTCTCTTTCTCTTTCCCCCTCCCTCTCTCCCCAATGCCTCATGTCCCTCTGCTCCAGTGTATGGCCAGCTGCAGCCAGCCTTGTGTGTGTTTAATTAGCCCGCTGAACCAAAGAGAGAGAGAGAGGAAGGGGCTCTTTTTCAGAGTTTTTTTCTTCCTTTTTTAACAGGAAGTGGTGAAAATGGAGGGAAAGCGTGGGAGGAGAGGGAGGCATATAAAGAGAAAATGGTAGAAAGACATTTAGAGCAGCAGAGAAAAAGGAAGAAGGATAGAGAGAAAAAAGGAGATATACTATAACAACAGAAAGAGAAAAGGGGAAAAATGAGGGGAGGAGGAAGAGAGGGGTAAACATCTATCCAGCCATCCAGATGTGTCTAGCTTCAAAACGTGCTGCCGGCTGTGAGGCTACACTCTAAGCAAAGAAAATGTGTTATCTAGAACATCACAGTGGGTTCTACATGGAATTCAAAAGGGTTTTACCTGAAACCAAAAATGGCTCTCCTATGGGAACAATTGAAAAAGTTTTTTGGTACCATTTTTTGTAAGACAGTACAAGCAGCAAAATCTCCCCTCGCCCTCTCTCCTCTCTCTCCTCTCTCTCCTCTCTCTCCTCTCTCTCCTCTCTCTCCTGTCTCTCTCTCCTCTCTCTCCTCTCTCTCCTCTCTCTCCTCTCTCTCCTGTGTCTCTCTCCCCTCTCTCCTCTCTCTCCTGTGTCTCTCTCCCCTCTCTCCTCTCTCTCCTGTGTCTCTCTCCCCTCTCTCCTCTCTCTCCTGTGTCTCTCTCCCCTCTCTCCTCTCTCTCCTGTGTCTCTCTCCCCTCTCTCCTCTCTCTCCTGTGTATATCTCTACCTCTCTCTCCTCTCTCCTCTCTCCTCTCTCTCTCTCTCCTGTGTGTATATCTCTACCTCTCTCTCCTATGTCTCTCTCCTCTCTCTCCTGTGTGTATATCTCTCCTCTCTCTCCTCTCTCTCCTCTCCTCTCTCTCTTGTGTGTATATCTCTACCACTCTCTCCTATGTCTCTCCCCTCCTCTCTCTCCTGTGTGTATATCTCTCCTCTCTCTCCTATGTCTCTCTCCCCTCTCTCCTCTCTCTCCTGTGTGTATATCTCTACCTCTCTCTCCTCTCTCTCCTCTCCTGTGTGTATATCTCTACCTCTCTCTCCTATGTCTCTCTCTCTCTCTCTCCTGTGTGTATATCTCTACCTCTCTCTCCTATGTCTCTCTCCCTCTCTCCTCTCTCTCCTGTGTGTATATCTATCTCTCCTATGTCTCTCTCCCCTCTCCCTCTATCTCTCTCCTCTCTCTCCTATGTCTCTCTCCCCTCTCTCCTCTCTCTCCTGTGTGTATATCTCTACCTCTCTCTCCTATGTCTCTCTCCCCTCTCTCCTCTCTCTCCTGTGTGTATATCTCTACCTCTCTCTCCTATGTCTCTCTCCCCTCTCTCCTCTCTCTCCTCTCTCCTCTCTCTCCTATGTCTCTCTCCCCTCTCTCCTCTCTCTCCTGTGTGTATATCTCTACCTCTCTCTCCTCTCTCCTCTCTCCTCTCTCTCCTGTGTGTATATCTCTATGTCTCTCTCCCCTCTCCTCTCTCTCCTGTGTGTATATCTCTACCTCTCTCTCCTATGTCTCTCTCCCCTCTCTCTCTCTCTCCTGTGTGTATATCTCTACCTCTCTCTCCTATGTCTCTCTCCCCTCTCTCCTCTCTCTCCTGTGTGTATATCTCTACCTCTCTCTCCTATGTCTCTCTCCTCACTCTCTCTCCTGTGTGTATATCTCTACCTCTCTCTCCTATGTCTCTCTCCCCTCTCTCCTCTCTCTCCTGTGTGTATATCTCTACCTCTCTCTCCTATGTCTCTCTCCCCTCTCTCCTCTCTCTCCTGTGTGTATATCTCTACCTCTCTCTCCTATGTCTCTCTCCCCTCTCTCTCTCTCCTGTGTGTATATCTCTACCTCTCTCTCCTATGTCTCTCTCCCTCTCTCCTCTCTCTCCTCTCTCCTCTCTCTCTCTCTCCTCTCTCTCCTATGTCTCTCTCTCTCTCCTGTGTGTATATCTCTACCTCTCTCTCCTATCTCTCTCTCTCTCCCTCTCTCTCACTCTCTCTCCTGTGTGTATATCTCCTCTCTCTCCTATGTCTCTCTCCTCTCTCCTCTCTCTCCTGTGTGTATATCTCTACCTCTCTCTCCTATGTCTCTCCCCCTCTCCTCTCTCTCCTGTGTGTATATCTCTACCTCTCTCTCCTATGTCTCTCTCTCTCTCTCCTCTCTCTCCTCTCTCTCTCTCCTCTCTCTCCTGTGTATATCTCTACCTCTCTCTCTATGTCTCTCCTCTCTCCTCCTCTCTCTCCTGTGTGTATATCTCTACCTCTCTCTCCCTGTGTATATCTCTACCTCTCTCTCCTCTCTCCTCTCTCTCCTGTGTGTATATCTCTACCTCTCTCTCCTATGTGTCTCTCTCCCCTCTCTCCTCTCTCCTGTGTGTATATCTCTACCTCTCTCTCTCTATGTCTATGTCTCTCTCTCCCTCACTCTCTCCTCTCTCCTGTGTGTATATCTCTACCTCTCTCTCCTATGTCTCTCTCCCCTCTCTCCTCTCTCTCCTGTGTGTATATCTCTACCTCTCTCTCCTATGTCTCTCTCTCTCTCTCCTGTGTGTATATCTCTCTCCTCTCTCTCCTATGTCTCTCTCTCTCCTCTCTCTCCTGTGTGTATATCTCTACCTCTCTCTCCTATGTCTCTCTCTCTCCTGTGTGTATATCTCTACCTCTCTCTCCTCTCTCCTCTCTCTCCTGTGTGTATATCTCTACCTCTCTCTCCTATGTCTCTCTCCTATGTCTCTCTCTCCCTCTCTCTCTCCTCTCTCTCCCCTGTGTGTATATCTCTCCCTCTCTCTCTCCTGTGTGTATATCTCTACCTCTCTCTCCTATGTCTCTCTCCCTCTCTCCTCTCTCTCCTGTGTGTATATCTCTACCTCTCCTATGTCTCTCTCTCCTGTGTGTATATCTCTACCTCTCTCTCCTATGTCTCTCTCTCCTCTCTCCTCTCTCTCCTGTGTGTATATCTCTACCTCTCTCTCTATGTCTCTCTCCCCTCTCTCCTCTCTCTCCTGTGTGTATATCTCTACCTCTCTCTCCTATGTCTCTCTCCCTCTCTCCTCTCTCTCCTGTGTGTATATCTCTACCTCTCTCTCCTATGTCTCCTCCCCTCTCTCTCTCTCTCTCCTGTGTGTCTCTCTCTCTCTCCTGTGTGTATATCTCTCTCTCTCTCCTATGTCTCTCTCCCCTCTCTCTCTCTCTCCTGTGTGTATATCTCTACCTCTCTCTCTCCCCCTCTCTCCTCTCTCTCCTGTGTGTATATCTCTACCTCTCTCTCCTATGTCTCTCTCCCCTCTCTCCTCTCTCTCCTCTCTCCTCTCTCTCCTATGTCTCTCTCCCCTCTCTCCTCTCTCTCCTGTGTGTATATCTCTACCTCTCTCTCCTATGTCTCTCTCCCCTCTCTCTCTCCTCCTGTGTGTATATTGTCTCTCTCCTCTCTCCCCTCTCTCCTATGTCTCACTCTCTCCTATGTCCCTCTCTCTCCTGTGTGTATATCTCTACCTCTCTCTCCTATGTCTCTCTCCCCTCTCTCCTATGTCTCTATTGTCTCTCGCTCTCTCTCTCTCCTCACTCTCTCCTCTCTATCTCCTGTGTCTCTCTCTCCTGTCTCTCTCTCCTCTCTTTCCTCTCTCTCCTCTCTCCTCTCTCTCCTGTGTCTCTCAGTCCTCTCTCTCCTCTCTTTCTCTCCATCTCTTCTCTCTCTCCTCTCTCTCTTCTTTCTCCTCTGCGTCTAGCTCTCTCTCATCTCTCTCTTCTCTCTCTCCTGTGTCTCTCTCCTCTCTCATCTGTCTCTCAGTCCTCTCTCTCTCTCTTCTCTCTCTCTTCTCTCTCCTGTGCATCTAGCTCTCTCATCTCTTCTCTCTCTCCTCTCTCTCTTCTCTCTCCTCTCTTTCCCGTGTCTCTCTCTCTTCTCTCTCCTCTGCCCTTTCTCTCCTGTATATCCTGTGTCTCTCTCCTCTCTAGCTCTCTCCTCTCTTTCATCTCTCTCCTCTCTCCTGTGCGTCTCTCTCCACCTCTCGACCTCTCTCTCCTTTCTACCTTTTTAGCCCTCGCTCTGCCCTGGCCTGTCCCTTCTTACTATCCAAAGGGACTTTCCCCATCTGAAAACATTCCCAGAGATGGAGTCAGCAATTCTGTAATGCATTCACTACAGTACGGTCACAGACACAGACACAGACACAGACACAGACACAGACACACACACACACACACACACACACACACACACACACACACACACACACACACACACACACACACACACACACACACACACACACACACACACACACACACACACACACACACACACACACACACACACACACACACACACAATGATGGACTGCGTTGCCCTAGTGGCCTCTAATCTTTAACCTCTCTGTTCATGTGTATTTGTTCCCTCTGAATTCTGGGTATAAAGAAAAAAACAATGTTGACAGGGCCTCTTCCAGTAATACTACAGAATGGAACCTCCTCTTCTCCCCATACCTCCATTTATATCACCTCTCCTCCCCTCCCCTCTCCTCTCTTCTCAATTTGTCTCCTACTTCCCTCCAAACCATTTCCTCACACCTACTACTTTCCTTATCCCTCTTCCTTCCTAAACTTTACTCTCTCCTATCCCTTTTCTCCTCCCATTCAGTTTCCCCACCTTTCCCCCCCACTCTCTTCTTCTTCTCCTTTCCTTTCTTCCTTTCCTCCTCCTCTCCTCTCCTCTCCTCTCCTCTCCTCTCCTCTCCTCTCCTCTCTTCTCCTCTCCTCTCCTCTCCTCTCCTCTCCTCTCCTCTCCTCTCCTCTCCTCTCCTCTAATTTCCCCTCCCCTTCTCCTTACATATTTCCCCTCTTCCAGACAATCAGTGTTGACACATTGACTGCAGGAGGAAAGACTCACACCGTGGTTAATGACAGATTGTGTGCGAATCCGCTAAAGATGTCTGGGAAGCCAGGTGAGTCTGAACAGGAAATGCAGCTCAGTCCACAGGAAACAGGAAGTAACCAAGGATGTTCACTATTTCTCTAAGTAACCAAGGATGTTCACTACTTCTCTAAGTAAACAAGGATGTTCACTATTTCTCTAAGTATCCAAGGATGTTCACTATTTCTCTAAGTAACCAAGGATGTTCACTATTTCTCTAAGTAACCAAGGATGTTCACTATTTCTCTAAGTAACCAAGGATGCTCTGTATATGTCTCTTTCAGTACTGTATTATTCACTTTCCAAACGACCTGAGAGCCCAACAAGAAAGGGAAGCCACAGCACTCAAGGGAGAGATTGAAAAAGCTTCTTCCACTTTCCCCAACGCACAAGTGGTTATCTCAACCCTGCTAACACAAAAATACGTTCACCCTGTCACCATACAGCAGGTGAATGCAAACATATTCCAGGACTGTGCCTCAAACCAGGACCTGCACAAAGAGGACCTACACCCAGGCCACAGCACCACCTGCCAAATCCACATACCAACCAGTCGACCCCCTCCCCAAACAAACTCCAGCCACACCCTATAGAGACCCTCCCAATCAGTCTTCTGTCCCTTCTGCCCTCCATGTGCCCCCCCCCCCCTGCAGCATGGACCTCAACATGACAGCCGCACACATGCCCAGGCCATGAACAGAGCAACAGGCCCAACCCCCACTAATACACCCACCCAATCCCCATCCTGCGACCTAAGAGGTATGTATCGGATGCTCAACAGGCTCAACCATACGGGCTGAGCCTAAACCAAACGGGGTGAGCCTAAACCAAACAGGGTGAGCCTAAACCAAACGGTCCGAGCCTAAACCAAACGGTTCGAGCCTAAACCAAACGGTCTGAGCCTAAACCAAACGGTTCGAGCCTAAACCAAACGGTGAGAGCCTTAACCAAACGGTCCGAGCCTAAACCAAACGGTGTGAGCCTAAACCAAACGGTGAGAGCCTAAACCAAATGGTGAGAGCCTATACCAAACGGTCCGAGCCTAAACCAAACGGTACGAGCCTAAACCAACTGGTGTGAGCCTAAACCAAACAGTTCGAGCCTAAACCAAACGGTGAGAGCCTAAACCAAACGGTCCGAGCCTAAACCAAACGGTGAGAGCCTAAACCAAACGGTGAAAGCCTAAACCAAACGGTGAGAGCCTAAACCAAACGGTGAGAGCCTAAACCAAACGGTCTGAGCCTAAACCAAACGGTTCGAGCCTAAACCAAACGGTTCGAGCCTAAACCAAACGGTGTGAGCCTAATCCAAACAGTCCGAGCCTAAACCAAACGGTTCGAGCCTAATCCAAACGGTCCAAGCCTAAACCAAATGGTTCGAGCCTAAACCAAACGGTGTGAGCCTAAACCAAACGGTGTGAGCCTAAACCAAATGGTCCGAACCTAAACCAAATGGTTCGAGCCTAAACCAAACGGTGCGAGCCTAAACCAAACGGTCCGAGCCTAAACCAAACGGTTCGAGCCTAAACCAAACGGTGAGAGCCTAAACCAAACGGTTCGAGCCTAAACCAAACGGTGAGAGCCTAAACCAAACGGTGAGAGCCTATACCAAATGGTCCGAGCCTAAACCAAACGGTACGAGCCTAAACCAAACGGTGTGAGCCTAAACCAAACGGTTCGAGCCTAAACCAAATGGTGTGAGCCTAAACCAAACGTTCCGAGCCTAAACCAAATGGTCCAAGCCTAAACCAAACGGTCCGAGCCTAAACCAAACGGTCAGAGCCTAAACCAAACGGTGAGAGCCTAAACCAAATGGTGAGAGCCTAAACCAAACGGTTCGAGCCTAAACCAAATGGTGAGAGCCTAAACCAAACGGTGAGAGCCTAAACCAAACGGTTCGAGCCTAAACCAAACGGTCTGAGCCTAAACCAAACGGTCCGAGCCTAAACCAAACGGTTTGAGCCTAAACCAAACGGTGTGAGCCTAAACCAAACGGTCCGAGCCTAAACCAAACGGGGTGAGCCTAAACCAAACGGTGCGAGCCTAAACCAAACGGGGTGAGCCTAAACCAAACGGTTCGAGCCTAAACCAAACGGGGCGAGCCTAAACCAAACGGTTTCGAGCCTAAACCAAACGGTGTGAGCCTAATCCAAACGGTTCGAGCCTAAACCAAACGGTTCGAGCCTAATCCAAACGGTTCGAGCCTAAACCAAACGGTTCGAGCCTAAACAAAACGGTGTGAGCCTAAACCAAACGGTCTGAGCCTAAACCAAGCAGTGTGAGCCTAAACCAAACGGTTCAAGCCTAAACCAAACGGTCTGAGCCTAAACCAAGCAGTGTGAGCCTAAACCAAATGGTGAGAGCCTAAAACAAACGGTCTGAGCCTAAACCAAGCAGTGTGAGCCTAAACCAAACGGTTCAAGCCTAAACCAAACAGTGAGAGCCTAAACCAAACGGTCCGAGCCTAAACCAAACGGTGAGCCTAAACCAAATGGTGAGAGCCTAAACCAAACGGTTCGTGCCTAAACCAAACGGTCTGAGCCTAAACCAAACGGTCCGAGCCTAAACCAAACGGTTCGAGCCTAAACCAAACGGGTCGAGCCTAAACCAAACGGTCCAAGCCTAAACCAAACGGGGTGAGCTAAACCAAGCGGTGCGAGCCTAAACCAAACGGTGTGAGCCTAAACCAAACGGTTCGAGCCTAAACCAAACGGGGCGAGCCTAAACCAAACGGTGTGAGCCTAAACCAAACGGTGTGAGCCTAAACCAAATGGTGTGAGCCTAAACCAAACGGGGTGAGCTAAACCAAGCGGTTCGAGCCTAAACCAAACAGTCCGAGCCTAATCCAAACGGTTCGAGCCTAAACAAAATGGTTCGAGCCTAAACAAAACGGTGTGAGCCTAAACCAAACGGTCTGAGCCTAAACCAAGCAGTGTGAGCCTAAACCAAACGGTTCAAGCCTAAACCAAACGGTCTGAGCCTAAACCAAGCAGTGTGAGACTAAACCAAATGGTGAGAGCCTAAAACAAACGGTCTGAGCCTAAACCAAACGGTTCAAGCCTAAACCAAACGGTTCGAGCCTAAACCAAACAGTGAGAGCCTAAACCAAACGGTCCGAGCCTAAACCAAACGGTGAGCCTAAACCAAACGGTTCGAGCCTAAACCAAACGGTTCGAGCCTAATCCAAACGGTTCGAGCCTAAAAAGCCTAAACCAAAAGCCTAAACCGGTTCGAGCCTAAACAAAACGGTTCGAGTGTGAGCCTAAACCAAACGGTCTGAGCCTAAACCAAGCAGTGTGAGCCTAAACCAAACGGTTCAAGCCTAAACCAAACGGTCTGAGCCTAAACCAAGCAGTGTGAGCCTAAACCAAATGGTGAGAGCCTAAAACAAACGGTCTGAGCCTAAACCAAACGGTTCAAGCCTAAACCAAACGGTTCGAGCCTAAACCAAACAGTGAGAGCCTAAACCAAACGGTCCGAGCCTAAACCAAACGGTGAGCCTAAACCAAATGGTGAGAGCCTAAACCAAACGGTTCAAGCCTAAACCAAATGGTCCGAGCCTAAACCAAACAGTGAGAGCCTAAACCAAACGGTCCGAGCCTAAACCAAACGGTGAGTCTAAACCAAATGGTGAGAGCCTAAACCAAACGGTTCGTGCCTAAACCAAACGGTCTGAGCCTAAACCAAACGGGTCGAGCCTAAACCAAACGGTTCGAGCCTAAACCAAACGGGTCGAGCCTAAACCAAACGGTCCAAGCCTAAACCAAACGGGGTGAGCTAAACCAAGCGGTGCGAGCCTAAACCAAACGGTGTGAGCCTAAACCAAACGGTTCGAGCCTAAACCAAACGTTCCGAGCCTAAACCAAATGGTCCAAGCCTAAACCAAACGGTCCGAGCCTAAACCAAACGGTGAGAGCCTAAACCAAACGGTCCGAGCCTAAACCAAACGGGGCGAGCCTAAACCAAACGGTGTGAGCCTAAACCAAATGGTGTGAGCCTAAACCAAACGTTCCGAGCCTAAACCAAATGGTCCAAGCCTAAACCAAACGGTCCGAGCCTAAACCAAACGGTGAGAGCCTAAACCAAACGGTGAGAGCCTAAACCAAACGGTTCGAGCCTAAACCAAACGGTTCGAGCCTAAACCAAACGGTTCGAGCCTAAACCAAATGGTTCGAGCCTAAACCAAACGGTCTGAGCCTAAACCAAACGGTCCGAGCCTAAACCAAACGGTCCAAGCCTAAACCGAACGGTGTGAGCCTAAACCAAACGGTCCGAGCCTAAACCAAACGGTGAGAGCCTAAACCAAACGGGTTGAGCCTAAACCAAACGGTGCGAGCCTAAACCAAACGGGGTGAGCCTAAACCAAACGGGGTGAGCCTAAACCAAACGGTTCGAGCCTAAACCAAACGGGGCGAGCCTAAACCAAACGGTTTCGAGCCTAAACCAAACGGTGTGAGCCTAATCCAAACGGTCCGAGCCTAAACCAAATGGTGAGAGCCTAAACCAAACGGTTCGAGCCTAAACCAAACGGTCTGAGCCTAAACCAAATGGTCCGAGCCTAAACCAAACGGTTCGAGCCTAAACCAAACGGGTCGAGCCTAAACCAAACGGTCCGAGCCTAAACCAAACGGTTCGAGCCTAAACCAAACGGGTCGAGCCTAAACCAAACGGTCCGAGCCTAAACCAAACGGGGTGAGCTAAACCAAGCGGTCTGAGCCTAAACCAAACGGTCCGAGCCTAAACCAAACGGTGTGAGCCTAATCCAAACGGTTCGAGCCTAAACCAAACGGTTCGAGCCTAATCCAAACGGTTCGAGCCTAAACCAAGCGGTTCGAGCCTAAACAAAACGGTGTGAGCCTAAACCAAACGGTCTGAGCCTAAACCAAGCAGTGTGAGCCTAAACCAAATGGTGAGAGCCTAAAACAAACGGTCTGAGCCTAAACCAAGCAGTGTGAGCCTAAACCAAACGGTTCAAGCCTAAACCAAACAGTGAGAGCCTAAACCAAACGGTCCGAGCCTAAACCAAACGGTGAGCCTAAACCAAATGGTGAGAGCCTAAACCAAACGGTTCGTGCCTAAACCAAACGGTCTGAGTCTAAACCAAACGGTCCGAGCCTAAACCAAACGGTTCGAGCCTAAACCAAACGGGTCGAGCCTAAACCAAACGGTCCAAGCCTAAACCAAACGGGGTGAGCTAAACCAAGCGGTGCGAGCCTAAACCAAACGGTGTGAGCCTAAACCAAACGGTTCGAGCCTTAACCAAACGGGGCAAGCCTAAACCAAACGGTGTGAGCCTAAACCAAATGGTGTGAGCCTAAACCAAACGTTCCGAGCCTAAACCAAACGGTCCGAGCCTAAACCAAACGGTGAGAGCCTAAACCAAACGGTGAGAGCCTAAACCAAACGGTGAGAGCCTAAACCAAACGGTTCGAGCCTAAACCAAACGGTTCGAGCCTAAACCAAATGGTTCGAGCCTAAACCAAACGGTCTGAGCCTAAACCAAACGGTCCGAGCCTAAACCAAACGGTTCGAGCCTAAACCAAACGGTCCAAGCCTAAACCGAACGGTGTGAGCCTAAACCAAACGGGTCGAGCCTAAACCAAACGGTTCGAGCCTAAACCAAATGGTGTGAGCCTAATCCAAACGGTTCGAGCCTAATCCAAATGGTGAGAGCCTAAACCAAACGTTTCGAGCCTAAACCAAACGGTCTGAGCCTAAACCAAACGGTCCGAGCCTAAACCAAACGGTTCGAGCCTAAACCAAACGGGTCGAGCCTAAACCAAACGGTCCGATCCTAAACCAAACGGTTCGAGCCTAAACCAAACGGGTCGAGCCTAAACCAAACGGTCCGAGCCTAAACCAAACGGGGTGA
>NC_060182.1:16289383-16326883 GCF_021184085.1 Oncorhynchus gorbuscha
TCTGACCCTCGTGAGTTGAAGCCTAGTGTTGGGTTGTCCTTTTTGGGGGGGGGGGGGGTGAATGCCAACAAAGGCATATATCGTCGTCTTACGGACCTTTTATTAAACATACAACATCGACGGCTCTTTCTTGGGACCAGCCTGTGGTAGACCGTACACTGAGAGAATGGTAATGATGATAGAAAAGCCGTTTCGGAGGCATTCCAACCACCAACATCATACACATTTCAGCCAATTTACTGTAATTATATCTGCATTTGAGTGAGTGCTATGTGTGATGTCTGCATGCATGCGTGTTTCTCTGTGTAATACGCTCTCACAGTCTCACTGCAGAATCAGATGTTTGTTGAATCAAATCAAATCAAATCAAATTTATTTATATAGCCCTTCGTACATCAGCTGATATCTCAAAGTGCTGTACAGAAACCCAGCCTAAAACCCCAAACAGCAAGCAATGCAGGTGTAGAAGCACGCATTTCACAGGTTAAATGTGGAATGCTTAAGGCAAGGCTTAAGGTTTGGATAGGGTAAAAATCATTTTAAAGTCCCTAGCACTGGGTTTCAACACACTCATTCTATGTTAATGAAGGTGGTAATCTGTCTGCAGATTTTTAGGTTGTGGTTTGCAACAAGCAGCCATTATGGCAAGAACACACACAGACTACAGCTATAAAACCTCTACACACACATATGAAAACACCTTCAAATCACAACCGCACGCTTGTTATCTCATACATACATGTATAATACACAAAAAAACATTCATTACACTTCATGCAAATGCATCCTATGTGGGACACTGACTAACCCCCCCCCACACACACACACCACCATCACCACGCCCCATAGCCTTGCCAACCCATATGGCTGGAGGATAATAAAGTCAACAGCCAGCAACACGTCTACTCAGCCTACAAGCCAAAGGAATGCACATCTCTCCTTTTACTCCCTCTCTTTCCTCTAGATCATTTCTCTCATGGCCTCCCTCTGTGGCAGAGAGAAGGGTCCTCTCCAAACGCTCTATTGGACAGGAGGCCTGAGTGTGTGCCCATGCATGTGTGTGTGCATGGGTGTCTGTGTGTATGCATGAATGTGTGCATGTGTGTGTATGTATGTACATGAGTGTGTGTGTGTGTGTGTGTCTGTGCATGAGTATGCGTGTGTGTGTTTGTATGTGCATGAGTGTGCATTTATGCATGTGTGTGTGTGCGTCTGTCTGTCTGTGTGTGCGAGTGTGCGTGTGTGCGCGTGTGTGTGTGCGTGTGTGTGTGTGTGTGTGTGTGTGTGTGTGTGTGTGTGTGTGTGTGTGTGTGTGTGTGTGTGTGTGTGTGTGTGTGTGTGTGTGTGTGTGTGTGTGTGTGTGTGTGTGTGTGTGTGTGTGTGTGTGTGTGTGTGTGTGTGTGTGTGTGTGTGCGTAGTGTGGCACAAGAACCAGTTGGACAAGTTAGGGAAGAGTTTGCCCCAGGGGCGAGAGAGGAGATGAGAGGGAGATGGAGGGAGGAGTGTGAAGATGAAAAGAGTGGTAGAATAAACAGTTACGTAAAAGAGAGAGAGGGAGAGACAGAGATATGTGACCAGCCAGCAGGCTTTGTGCATAAGTATGATATGTAGGGGATATGGTAAAGCTGATAGAATATTTGTCTTTCTTTCTCTACTTCATATTGAAAAGAAGAGATAAAAAATAGAATGTTAGCAGATACCCACTGTACTGTAGGGAGCACACCCCTGATATCTCAGGTCTGCCATGGCATAATAGTACCTATCACGGTGACCTGGCTGGAAACCACTTCTCCCATGTATCTCCCACGTATCTTACATGTATCTCCCATGTATCTCTCTCTCTCTCTCTCTCTCTCTCTCTCTCTCTCTCTCTCTCTCTCTCTCTCTCTCTCTCTCTCTCTCTCTCACGGTGACCTGGCTGGAAACCACTTCTCCCATGTATCTCTCTCTCTCTCTCTCTCTCTCTCTCTCTCTCTCTCTCTCTCTCTCTCTCTCTCTCTCTCTCTCTCTCTCTCTCCGTCTCTGGAAACCTCTCTCTCTCTCTCTCTCTCTCTCTCTCTCTCTCTCTCTCTCCGTCTCTATCTCTCTCTCCGTCTCTCTCTCTCTCTCTCTCTCTCCGTCTCTCTCTGTCTCTCTCCGTCTCTCTCTCTCTCTCTCTCTCTCCGTCTCTCTCTGTCTCTCTCTCTCTCTCCGTCTCTCTCTCTCTCTCTCTCTCTCTCTCTCTCTCTCTCTCTCTCTCTCTCTCTCTCTCTCTCCCCTCTCTCTCTCTCTCTCCGTCTCTCTCTCTCTCTCTCTCTCTCTCTCTCTCTCTCTCTCTCTCTCTCTCTCTCTCTCTCTCTCTCTTTTTATGTCTCTCAATTTCAATTTCAATTCAATCTAAGGGCTCTATTGGCATGGAAAACATATGTTTACATTGCCAAAGCAAGAGAAATAGATAGGAAACAAAAGTGAATAAACAATAGAAAATTATCAGTAAACATTACACTCACAAAGGATCCAAAAGAATAGAGACATATGCCATATTATTCATATGTCATATAATGTATATATACAGTGTTGTAACAATGTGCAAATAGTTAAAGTACAAAAGGGAAAATAAATAAACATAGCTATAGGTTGTATTTACAATGGAGTTTGTTCTTCACTGGTTGCCCTTTTCTTGTGGTAATAGGTCACAAATCTTGCTGCTGTGATGGCACACCGTGGATTTTCATCTAATTGATATGGGGGTTTATGAAAATTTGATTTGTTTTCTAATTCTTTGTGGGTCTGTGTAATCTGAGGGAAATATGTGTCTCTAATATTGTCATACATTTGGCAGGAGGTTAGGAAGTGCTGCTCAGTTTCCACCTCATGTAGTGGGCCGTGTGCACATAGCCTTTCTTCTCTTGAGAGCTAGGTCTACCTACGGTGGCCTTTCTCAATAGCAAGGCTATACTCACAGAGTCTGTACAAAGTCAAAGCTTTCCTTGATTTTGGGTCAGTGCCAGATGTCAGGTATTCTGTTTGCTCTGTTTTTTGGTAATTCTTTCCAATGTGTCAAGTAATTATCTTTTGTTTTCTCATGGTTTGGTTGGGTCTAATTGTATTGCTGTCCTGGAGATCTGTGGGGTATGTTTGTGTTTGTGAACAGAGCCCCAGGACCAGCTTGCTTAGGGAACTCTTCTCCAGGTTCAACTCCCTGTAGGTGATGGCTTTGTTATGGAAGGTTTGGGAATCCCTGCCTTTTAGGTGGTTGTAGAATTTAACGTCTCTTTTCTGGAATTTGATCATTAGCGAGTATCGGACTAATTCTGCTCTGCATGCATTATTTGGTGTATTACATTGTACGTGGAGGTCTCAATTTGGTGTTTGTCCCATTTTTTAATTCTTGGTTGGTGAGCGGACCCCAGACCTCACAACCATAAAGGGCAATGGGTTCTATAACTGTATTTTTAGCCAGATCCTAATTGGTATGTCAAATTTTATCTTGCTTTTGATGGAATAGAAGGCCCATCTTGCCTTGTCTCTCAAATCGTTCAAACCTTTGAGGAAGTCACCTGTGGAAGTCACCTGCTTAAGCAAAGGCATGTATATATTTTTTGTGTGCTCTAGGGCAACTGTGTCTAGATGTAATTTGTATTTGTGGTCCTGGCAACTGGACCTTTTTTGGTACACCATTAGCCTTGTCTTTCTGAGATTTACTGTCAGGACCCAGGTTTGACATAATCTGTGCAGAAGATGTAGGTGCTAATGTCGGCCCTACTTGGTTGGGGACTGAAGCACCAGATCATCAGCAAACAGTAAACATTTGACTTCAGATTCTAGTAGGGTGAGGCCGGATCCCACTCTCTCTCCCTGTCTCTATTTCTCTCTCTATCTCCTTCTCTCTCTCTCTCTCTCTCTCTCTCTCTCTCTCTCTCTCTCTCTCTCTCTCTCTCTCTCGCTCTATATTCTCTGTCTGTCTCTTCCAAGGCCTCCAATGCATTCTTCCCTGCACCTCTCTGTGTCTTTGAGTAGCGGTGGAACAACCAGCGAGGCCTGGGGCAGGAGCACAGAGCCAGGACCTGGATTTGGAGCACGGCTGCTCTCGGTTGAGCGAGATCCAGGCCTCTGGGGGCTTAGGGGTGGTGAAGGATGGGGGAGGATGGGGGGATGACGGGAGGCAAAAGAGCAACAGCAGAAGCAGAGGAGTTCTGGATCACCTTCAAAGAGTTGCTGTCCCAACGGAGAGACTGGATTCCTCTGCGGAGAGAGAGAGAGAGAGAGAGAGAGAGAGAGAGAGAGAGAGAGAGAGAGAGAGAGAGAGAGAGAGAGAGAGAGAGAGAGAGAGAGAGAGACTCGAGAAGAAGGAACAGATAAAAGGAGAGCAAGGTGGGCTCAGTCCATTCCTCTCAGTTTTATTACATTTTCTGCCTTATTCTCTTTTGCTTACTTTGTTCTTCTCTTATCTCTTCCTCTCTCTCTCCCTCTCTCTCTCTCTCTCTCCCTCTGTACAGTACAGTTTGTTTCTTCCATTCTTCCTCTCTTTCACCCTCTTCCTCTCTCCCTCTCCATCCCTCTCCCTCTCTACCCCTTTCCCCTCTCTCCCTGGCGTGTGTGTACTTGTCCTTCATACAGCGAGCCGAGCAGTGCTGAGATGATCTATCTGTGTGCAGGAGCAGGGAGACATGGGAAATCTGCCCAGCACAAAGGCGTCGTTGTGCCTCCCTAGAGCTTCCTTTAGGGGATGTGTGTGTGTGTGTGTGTGTGTGTGTGTGTGTGTGTGTGTGTGTGTGTGTGTGTGTGTGTGTGTGTGTGTGTGTGTGTGTGTGTGTGTGTGTGTGTGTGTGTGTGTGTGTGTGTGTGTGTGTGTGTGTGTGTGTGTGGCAAGGGATGAGAAAAAGTTTGCCCCCGCAGGCCCCCCACCTACCCAAAGATCCCCCGACACTCCAACTGTTCTCCTCCCTTTACACACCCAAGTACACCTCAATATATCAAGGACACCAAGGAGGGACAGGATGGCATCCATAACATACCAAAGAGGAATTTGAGTGTGAATATTGTCATCTGGTTGTGTTTATATACAGTATGAGTGAAAAGTTTGGACACACCTACTCATTCAAGGGTTTTTCTTTATTTTTAATATTTTCTACATTGTAAAAACTATGAAATACACATAGAATCATGTAGTGTTCAACAACTCAAAATAGATTTGAGATTTTAGATTCTTTAAAGTAGCCACCCTTTGCATTGATGACACTCTTGGCATTCTCTAAACCAACTTCATGAGGAATGCTTTTTGAGGAGGTCCCACATATCCTGGGCACTAGTTGGCTGCTTTTCCTTCATCCCTACCATCTTTTCCTTCATCCCAAACCATCTGAATTGGGTTGAGGTTGGGTAACTGTGGAGGCCAGGTCATCTGATGCAGCACTCCATCACTCTCCTTCTTGGTCAAGTAGTCCTTATACAGCCTGGAGATGAGTTTGGGGTCATTGTCCTGTTGAAAAACAAATGATTGTGTCACAAAGTGCAAACCAGATGGGATGGTGTACCGCTGCAGAATGCTGTGGTAGGAATGCAGGTTAAGTGTGCCTTGAATTCTAAATAAATCACAGACAGTATCACCAGCAAAGCATCCCCACACCATCACACCTCCTCCTCTATGCTTCACGGTGGGAACCACACATGCGGAGATCATCCCTTCACCTACTCTGCGTCTTTTTTCAAATCAAATCAAATCAAATTTTATTTGTCACATACACATGGTTAGCAGATGTTAATGCGAGTGTAGCGAAATGCTTGTGCTTCTAGTTCCGACAATGCAGTGATAACCAACAAGTAATCTAACTAACAATTCCAAAACTACAGTCTTATACACAGTGTAAGGGGATAAGGAACATGTACATAAGGATATATGGATGAGTGATGGTACAGAGCAGCATACAGTAGATGGTATCGAGTACAGTATATACATATGAGATGAGTGTGTAGACAAAGTAAACAAAGTGGCATAGTTAAAGTGGCTAGTGATACATGTGTTACATAAGGATGCAGTCGATGTTGTAGAGTACAGTATATACATATGTATATGAGATGAATAATGTAGGGTAAGTAACATTATATAAGGTAGCATTGTTTAAAGTGGCTAGTGATATATTTACATCATTTCCCATCAATTCCCATTATTAAAATGGCTGGAGTTGGGTCAGTGTCAATGACAGTGTGTTGGCAGCAGCCACTCAATGTTAGTGGTGGCTATTTAACAGTCTGATGGCCTTGAGATAGAAGCTGTTTTTCAGTCTCTCGGTCCCAGCTTTGATGCACCTGTACTGACCTCGCCTTCTGGATGATAGCGGGGTGAACAGGCAGTGGTTCGGGTGGTTGATGTCCTTGATGATCTTTATGGCCTTCCTGTAACAACGGGTGGTGTAGGTGTCCTGGAGGGCAGGTAGTTTGCCCCCGGTGATGCGTTGTGCAGTCCTCACTACCCTCTGGAGAGCCTTACGGTTGAGGGCGGAGCAGTTGCCGTACCAGGCGGTGATACAGCCCGCCAGGATGCTCTCGATTGTGCATCTGTAGAAGTTTGTGAGTGCTTTTGGTGACAAGCCGAATTTCTTCAGCCTCCTGAGGTTGAATAGGCGCTGCTGCGCCTTCTTCACGACGCTGTCAGTGTGAGTGGACCAATTCAGTTTGTCTGTGATGTGTATGCCGAGGAACTTAAAACTAGCTACCCTCTCCACTACTGTTCCATCGATGTGGATAGGGGGTGTTCCCTCTGCTGTTTCCTGAAGTCCACAATCATCTCCTTAGTTTTGTTGACGTTGAGTGTGAGGTTATTTTCCTGACACCACACTCCAAGGGCCCTCACCTCCTCCCTGTAGGCCGTCTCGTCGTTGTTGGTAATCAAGCCTACCACTGTTGTGTCGTCCGCAAACTTGATGATTGAGTTGGAGGCGTGCGTGGCCACGCAGTCGTGGGTGAACAGGGAGTACAGGAGAGGGCTCAGAACGCACCCTTGTGGGGCCCCGTGTTGAGGATCAGCGGGGAGGAGATGTTGTTGCCTACCCTCACCACCTGGGGGCGGCCCGTCAGGAAGTCCAGTACCCAGTTGCACAGGGCGGGGTCGAGACCCAGGGTCTCGAGCTTGATGACGAGCTTGGAGGGTACTATGGTGTTGAATGCCGAGCTGTAGTCGATGAACAGCATTCTCACATAGGTATTCCTCTTGTCCAGGTGGGTTAGGGCAGTGTGCAGTGTGGTTGAGATTGCATCGTCTGTGGACCTATTTGGGCGGTAAGCAAATTGGAGTGGGTCTAGGGTGTCAGGTAGGGTGGAGGTGATATGGTCCTTGACTAGTCTCTCAAAGCACTTCATGATGACGGAAGTGAGTGCTACGGGCGGTAGTCGTTTAGCTCAGTTACCTTAGCTTTCTTGGGAACAGGAACAATGGTGGCCCTCTTGAAGCATGTGGGAACAGCAGACTGGTATAGGGATTGATTGAATATGTCCGTAAACACACCGGCCAGCTGGTCTGCGCATGCTCGGAGGGCGCGGCTGGGGATGCCGTCTGGGCCTGCAGCCTTGCGAGGGTTAACACGTTTAAATGTCTTAATCACCTCGGCTGCAGTGAAGGAGAGACTGCATGTTTCCGTTGCAGGCCGTGTCAGTGGCACTGTATTGTCCTCAAAGCGGGCAAAAAGTTATTTAGTCTGCCTGGGAGCAAGACATCCTGGTCCGTGACTGGGCTGGATTTCATCTTGTAGTCCGTGATTGACTGTAGACCCTGCCACATGCCTCTTGTGTCTGAGCCGTTGAATTGAGATTCCACTTTGTCTCTGTACTGACGCTTAGCTTGTTTGATAGCCTTACGGAGGGAATAGCTGCACTGTTTGTATTCAGTCATGTTGCCAGACACCTTGCCCTGATTAAAAGCAGTGGTTCGCGCTTTCAGTTTCACGCGAATGCTGCCATCAATCCACGGTTTCTGGTTAGGGAATGTTTTTATCGTTGCTATGGGAACGACATCTTCGACGCACGTTCTAATGAACTCGCACACCGAATCAGCGTATTCGTCAATATTCCCATCTGACGCAATACGAAACATGTCCCAATCCACGTGATGGAAGCAGTCTTGGAGTGTAGAGTCAGCTTGGTCTGACCAGCGTTGGACAGACCTCAGCGTGGGAGCCTCTTGTTTTAATTTCTGCCTGTAGGCAGGGATCAGCAAAATGGAGTCGTGGTCAGTCTCACAAAGACACGGCGGTTGGAACCAAAAATCTCAAATTTCCACTCACCAGACCAAAGGACATATTTCCACTGGTCCAATGTCCTTTGTTCGTGTTTTTTTGGCCCAAGCAAGTCTCTTCTTCTCATTGGTGTCCTTTAGTTGTGGTTTCTTTGCAGCAATTCGACCATGAAGGCCTGATTCACGTAGTCTCCTCTGAACAGTTGATGTCGAGATGTGTCTGTTACTTGCTTCTCATACCAAGATGGCATAGCAGTCCGACGTCCTTTGTCTTCATCTTGTCATGTGTATATATATATATATATCTTTCTTCACATATCTTTTATATATTTTATTTTCCAAAAACTCAACTTCAAAACTTTCTCCTGCAACCCGCCTCACCAATAAATAAAAAAAGAAAGTATTATTTACCTCAAATATGAAATCCACAATAGAAGCTAGCCAGTTTATTGGCTAACGTTAGTATTCAGCTAACCACGGTTTTGTGGTCATCAGCTATCCTTTAGCTCGAAAAGCTATCGCCAGTTTTGTACAACGCGACTGAGACCAGAACATACCAGACCAATTTTTCTCTCCATATCACTGGATTTCAACCGCAAGCTCTGGACATTTACACCTGGATCTTGCAGCTAGCTGCTATCCGTGTGACTATTGGCTTACACCGATCACGGAGCAAACATCAATTATTATTTAAAAAAATTGTACCTTTATTTAACTAGGCAAGTCAGTTAAGAACACATTCTTATTTTCAATGACGGCCTAGGAACAGTGGGTTAAATGCCTGTTCAGGGGCAGAATGACAGATTTGTACCTTGTCAGCTCAGGGATTTGAACTTGCAACCTTTCAGCTGCTAGTCCAATGCTCTAACCACTAGGCTACCCTGCCACCCTAAATGGATTCCGGAGCTAGCCAGCTGAAGAGTTTCATCAGCCACTCATGGGCTACAATCACCTATCCGGACCCACCGGGCCTTCACGACTGGACTACCGACGATATCTGCCCGAGGGAGTTATCCAACTGGCCCCTCCATCGCGACGTTACCTAAACACCCGCTAATCGTTAGCTGTCTTATCGGCTGCTATCTGAATAGGTCTATCGGACAATTTGTCTTGGGTCACTATAACTATATCTATTTTGCCAATTGGATTTATCCCCTCTACCACACGGAACCCCACTAATCTACCGACGGAAACGGACGAGGTGGCTAAAAATAGACCTCCATCCTATGCTAGCTTGCTACCGATGGCCCGGCTAGCTGTCTGAAACGTCGTTAGGCCAACCAACCTCACTACTCACTGGACCCTTATGATCACTCGACTAAGCATGCCTCTCCTTAATGTCATTATGCCTTGTCCATTGCTGTTCTGGTTAGTGTTTATTGGCTTATTTCACTGTAGAGCCTCTAACCCTGCTCATTATACCTTATCCAAGCTTTCAGTTCCACCACCCACACATGCGATGACACCACCTGGTTTCAATGATGTTTCTAGAGACAATATCTCTCTCATCATCACTCAATACCTAGGTTTACCTCCACTGTATTCACACCCTACCATACCTTTGTCTGTATATTATACCTTGAAGCTATTTTATCGCCCCCAGAAACCTTCTTTTACTTTCTGTTCCGGACTGTCATGCAGGTGAAAGAGGACCCAAAAGCGACTTGGCGAAAACAGAGTCTTTAATCCAGTAAAGTAAATACAAACAAAAAACACAACTTTCACTCGAAATGACGAGGACAAACTGGAGACTCGATCTTGAACAGCAGGTGAACAGCAGGTTGCCTCGGGAAGGCACTTGAACCAGACAGACTCAGACACCTGCTCACCACGCAGCATCTGAGGAAAACACGACACGACAGGGCGATACACAAACACAGCACGGTGAATTCTAGACAAGGAACCGACAGGACAGGAACGGAACACAAAGGAAGAAATAGGGACTCTAATCAGGGGAAAGGATCGGGAACAGGTGTGGGAAGACTAAATGATTGATTAGGGGAATAGGAACAGCTGGGAGCAGGAACGGAATGATAGAGAGAAGAGAGAGCGAGAGAGTGAGAGAGGGAGGGGGAGAGAGAGGGATAGAAAGAGGGAAAGAACCTAATAAGACCAGCAGAGGGAAACGAATAGAATGGGAAGCACAGGGACAAGACAAGATAATAAATGACAAAACATGACAGTACCCCCCACTCACCGAGCGCCTCCTGGCGCACTCGAGGAGGAATCCTGGCGGCAACGGAGGAAATCATCAATGAGTGAACGGTCCAGCACGTCCCGAGACGGAACCCAACTCCTCTCCTCAGGACCGTAACCCTCCCAATCCACTAAGTATTGGTGACCCCGTCCCCGAGAACGCATGTCCATGATCTTATGTACCTTGTAAATAGGTGCGCTCTCGACAAGGACGGGAGGGGGAGGGAAGACGAACGGGGGTGCGAAGAAAGGGCTTAACACAGGAGACATGGAAGACAGGATGGACGCGACGAAGATGTCGCGGAAGAAGCAGTCGCACAGCGACAGGATTGACGACCTGGGAGACACGGAACGGACCAATGAACCGCGGAGTCAACTTACGAGAAGCTGTCGTAAGAGGAAGGTTGCGAGTGGAAAGCCACACTCTCTGGCCGCAAAAATACCTTGGACTCTTAATCCTGCGTTTATTGGCGGCTCTCACAGTCTGTGCCCTGTAACGGCAAAGTGCAGACCTCACCCTCCTCCAGGTGCGCTCACAACGTTGGACAAACGCTTGAGCGGAGGGAACGCTGGACTCGGCAAGCTGGGATGAGAACAGAGGAGGCTGGTAACCCAGACTACTCTGAAACGGAGATAACCCGGTAGCAGACGAAGGAAGCGAATTGTGAGCGTATTCTGCCCAGGGGAGCTGTTCTGCCCAAGACGCAGGGTTTCTGAAAGAAAGGCTGCGTAGTATGCGACCAATCGTCTGATTGGCCCTCTCTGCTTGACCGTTAGACTGGGGATGAAACCCGGAAGAGAGACTGACGGACGCACCAATCAAACGACAGAACTCCCTCCAAAACTGTGACGTGAATTGCGGGCCTCTGTCTGAAACGGCGTCTAACGGGAGGCCATGAATTCTGAATACATTCTCGATAATGATTTGTGCCGTCTCCTTAGCGGAAGGAAGTTTAGCGAGGGGAATGAAATGTGCCGCCTTAGAGAACCTATCGACAACCGTAAGAATCACAGTCTTCCCCGCAGACAAAGGCAGACCGGTAATGAAGTCTAGGGCGATGTGAGACCATGGTCGAGAAGGAATGGGGAGCGGTCTGAGACGACCGGCAGGAGGAGAGTTACCCGACTTAGTCTGCGCGCAGTCCGAACAAGCAGCCACGAAACGGCGCGTGTCACGCTCCTGAGTCGGCCACCAAAAGCGCTGGCGAATAGACGCAAGAGTGCCTCGAACACCGGGATGACCAGCTAACTTGGCAGAGTGAGCCCACTGAAGAACAGCCAGACGAGTGGAAACAGGAACGAAAAGGAGGTTACTAGGACAAGCACGCGGCGACGCAGTGTGCGTGAGTGCTTGCTTAACCTGTCTTTCAATTCCCCAGACTGTTAACCCGACAACACGCCCATAAGGAAGAATCCCCTCGGGATCAGTAGAAGCCACAGAAGAACTAAACAGACGGGATAAGGCATCAGGCTTGGTGTTCTTGCTACCCGGACGGTAAGAAATCACAAACTCGAAACGAGCGAAAAACAACGCCCAACGAGCTTGACGGGCATTAAGTCGTTTGGCAGAACGGATGTACTCAAGGTTCTTATGGTCTGTCCAAACGACAAAAGGAACGGTCGCCCCCTCCAACCACTGTCGCCATTCGCCTAGGGCTAAGCGGATGGCGAGCAGTTCACGGTTACCCACATCATAGTTGCGCTCAGATGGCGACAGGCGATGAGAAAAATAAGCGCAAGGATGAACCTTATCGTCAGACTGGAAGCGCTGGGATAGAATGGCTCCCACGCCTACCTCTGAAGCGTCAACCTCGACAATGAATTGTCTAGTGACGTCAGGAGTAACGAGGATAGGAGCGGACGTAAAACGTTCTTTTAGAAGATCAAAAGCTCCCTGGGCGGAACCGGACCACTTAAAACACGTCTTGACAGAAGTAAGAGCTGTGAGAGGGGCAGCAACTTGACCGAAATTACGAATGAAACGCCGATAGAAATTAGCGAAACCTAAAAAGCGCTGCAACTCGACACGTGACCTTGGAACGGGCCAATCACTGACAGCTTGGACCTTAGCGGAATCCATCTGAATGCCTTCAGTGGAAATAACGGAACCGAGAAAAGTAACGGAGGAGACATGAAAAGAGCACTTCTCAGACTTTACGTAGAGACAATTCTCTAAAAGGCGCTGTAGAACACGTCGAACGTGCTGAACATGAATCTCGAGTGACGGAGAAAAAAATCAGGATATCGTCAAGATAGACAAAAACAAAGATGTTCAGCATGTCTCTCAGAACATCATTAACTAATGCCTGAAAAACAGCTGGCGCATTGGCGAGACCAAACGGCAGAACCCGGTACTCAAAATGCCCTAACGGAGTGTTAAACGCCGTTTTCCACTCGTCCCCCTCTCTGATGCGCACGAGATGGTAAGCGTTACGAAGGTCCAACTTAGTAAAGCACCTGGCTCCCTGCAGAATCTCGAAGGCTGATGACATAAGGGGAAGCGGATAACGATTCTTAACCGTTATGTCATTCAGCCCTCGATAATCCACGCAGGGGCGCAGAGTACCGTCCTTCTTCTTAACAAAAAAGAACCCCGCCCCGGCCGGAGAGGAAGAAGGCACTACCTGTAGCACCCGAACCGGTCCAGCGTAGATGGACCGACAAAGTAGTACAGGATCTTGATGGAGAGACTTGAGTAGTTGCGCTCACCTGTAGCCCTCCGCTTACAGATGAGCTCTGGCTTTTACTGGACATGAATTAACAAAATGTCCAGCAACTCCGCAATAGAGGCACAGGCGGTTGGTGATCCTCCGTTCCCTCTCCTTAGTCGAGATGCGAATCCCTCCCAGCTACATGGGCTCAGACTCTGAGCCAGAGGAGGGAGATGGTTGCGATGCAGAGCAGGGAAACACCGTTGATGCGAGCTCTCTTCCACGAGCCCGGTGACGAAGATCTACCCGTCGTTCTATGCGGATGGCGAGAGCAATCAAAGAGTCCACATCTGAAGGAACCTCCCGGGAGAGAATCTCATCCTTAACCACTGCGTGGAGTCCCTCCAGAAAACGAGCGAGCAGCGCCGGCTCGTTCCACTCACTAGAGGCAGCAAGAGTGCGAAACTCAATAGAATAATCCGTTATGGACCGTTCACCTTGGCATAAGGAAGCCAGGGCCCTAGAAGCCTCCCTACCAAAAACTGAACGGTCAAAAACCCGAATCATCTCCTCTTTAAAGTTCTGGAACTTGTTAGAGCAATCAGCCCTTGCCTCCCAGATAGCTGTGCCCCATTCTCGAGCCCGGCCAGTAAGGAGTGAAATGACGTAAGCAACCCGAGCTCTCTCTCTAGAGTATGTGTTGGGTTGGAGAGAGAACACAATCTCACACTGCGTGAGAAAGGAGCGGCACTCAGTGGGCTGCCCGGAGTAGCAAGGTGGGTTATTAACCCTAGGTTCTGGAGGCTCGGCAGGCCAGGAAGTAACAGGTGGCACGAGACGTAGACTCTGGAACTGTCCAGAGAGGTCGGAAACCTGAGCGGCCAGGTTCTCCACGGCATGGCGAGCAGCAGACAATTCCTGCTCGTGTCTGCCGAGCATGGCTCCTTGGATCTCGACGGCAGTGTAACGAGCGTCTGAAGTCGCTGGGTCCATTCCTTGGTCGGTTCCTTCTGTCATGCAGGTGAAAGAGGACCCAAAAGCGACTTGGCGAAAACAGAGTCTTTAATCCAGTAAAGTAAATACAAACAAAAAACACAACTTTCACTCGAAATGACGAGGACAAACTGGAGACTCGATCTTGAACAGCAGGTGAACAGCAGGTTGCCTCGGGAAGGCACTTGAACCAGACAGACTCAGACACCTGCTCACCACGCAGCATCTGAGGAAAACACGACACGACAGGGCGATACACAAACACAGCACGGTGAATTCTAGACAAGGAACCGACAGGACAGGAACGGAACACAAAGGAAGAAATAGGGACTCTAATCAGGGGAAAGGATCGGGAACAGGTGTGGGAAGACTAAATGATTGATTAGGGGAATAGGAACAGCTGGGAGCAGGAACGGAACGATAGAGAGAAGAGAGAGCGAGAGAGTGAGAGAGGGAGGGGGAGAGAGAGGGATAGAAAGAGGGAAAGAACCTAATAAGACCAGCAGAGGGAAACGAATAGAATGGGAAGCACAGGGACAAGACAAGATAATAAATGACAAAACATGACACGGACGTTCTAGATGACCAATTCTCATAGCTTTTAGCCGTACTCTTATCCTACTACTCCTCTGTTCCTCTGGCGATGTAGAGGTGAATCCAGGCCCTGCAGAGCCTAGCTCCACTACTATTCCCCAGGCACTCTCTTTTGATGACTTCTGTAACCGTAATAGCCATGGTTTCATGCATGTTAACATTAGAAGCCTCCTCCCTTAGTTTGTTTTATTCACTGCTTTAGCACATTCTGCCAACCCAGATGTTCTAGCTGTGTCTGAATCCTTGCTTAGGAAGACCACCAAAAATTCTGAAATCTCCATCCCAACTACGACATTTTCAGACAAGATAGAACGGCCAAAGGGGGCGGTGTTGCAATCTACTGCAAAGATAGCCTGCAGAGTTCTGTCCTACTATCCAGGTCTGTACCCAAACAATTTAAACTTATACTTTTAAAAATCCACCTCTCTAAAAACAAGTTTCTCACCGTTGCCGCCTGCTACAGACTACCATCTGCCCCCAGCTGCGTTCTTGACACCATATGTGAACTGATTGCCCCCCATTTATCTTCAGAGCTCGTGCTGCTAGGCGACCTAAACTGGAACATGCTTAACCTCTCTGGGATATGTGGGATGGTAGCGTCCCACTTGGCTAAACGCCAGAGAAAATGCAGAGCGCCAAATTCAAATAAATTCCTATAAAAATCCAACTTTCATGAAATCACACATGTAAGATATCAAATGAAAGCTACACGTGTTGTGAATCCAGCCAACATGTTTGATTTCAAAAAGGCTTTTCGGCGAAAGCAAACAATGCTATTATCTGAGGATAGCACCATAGTAAACAAAGAGAGAGAAGCATTTTTCAACCCAGCAGGCGCGACACAAAACACAGACATAAAAATATAAATCATGCCTTACCTTTGACGAGCTTCTTCTATTGGCACTCCAATATGTCCCATAAACATCACAAATGGTCCTTTTGTTCAATTAATTCCCTCCATATATATCCAAAATGTCCATTTATTTGGCGCGTTTGATCCAGAAAAAGACCGGTTCCAACTTGTGCAAGGTGACTACAAAATATCTCAAAAGTTATCTGTAAACTTTGCCAAAACATTTCAAACTACTTTTGTAATACAACTTTATGTATTTTTTAAAGTAAATAATCGATCAAATTGAAGACGGGATGATCTTTGTTCAATACAGGAAGAAAACAAACTGACGCTAGCTTTCTGGTCACGCGCCTCTATCAAACAGTACACATGAAGTGACCCTCGTTCAAGATGGCCATACTTCTTCATTACACAAAGGAATAACCTCAACCAAATTCTAAAGACTGGTTGCATCCAGTGGAAGTGGTAGGAACTGCAAGCAAGTCACTTAAAAATCTGGATTCTCAATGAAAGCCCATTGAAAAGAGAGTGACCTCAACAACAAAAAATCGGAATGGTCTGGGTTTCGCCTGCTACATAAGTTCTCTTATACTCACAGACATGATTCATGCTTTTCATCCAAAATTCCAAATGCTGTCCCCTATTCTAGAGAAGTTAACACCTCAGCCATCCTACAATCTAAGTTTGATGCCCTCAATCTCACACAAATTATCAATGAACGTACCTGGTACCACCCAAAAGCCGTAAACACGGGCACTCTCATACATATCATCCTAACTAAATTGCCCTCTACATACACCTCTGCTGTTTTCAACCAAGATCTCAGCAATCACTGCCTCATTGCCTGCATCCGTAATGGATTAGCTGTCAAACGACCTCCACTCATCACTGTCAAACGCTCCCTGAAACACATCAGCGAGCAGGCCTTTCTAATCGACCTGGCCCGGGTATCCTGGAAGGATATTGATCTCTTCCCGTCAGTAGAGGATGCCTGGTTATTCTTTTTAAATGCCTTCCTCACCATCTTAAATAAGCATGCCCCATTCAAGAAATTTAGAACCAGGAACCGATATAGCCCTTGGTTCTCTCCAGACCTGACTGCCCCTAACCAACACAAAAACATCCTATGGCGTTCTGCATTAGCATCGAACAGCCCCCGTGATATGCAACTTTTCAGGGAAGTTAGAAACCAATATACACAGGCAGTTAGAAAAGCCAAGGCTAGCTTTTTCAAGCAGAAATTTGCTTCCTGCAACACAAACTCAAAAAAAGTTATGGGAGACTGTTAGGTCCATGGAGAATAAGAACACCTCCTCCCAGCTTCCCACTGCACTGAGGATAGGAAACACTGTCACCACCGATAAATCCACTATAATTGAGAATTTCAATAAGAATCTTTCTACGGCTGGCCATGCTTTCCACCTACCCCTACCCCTACCCCGGTCAACAGCACTGCACCCCCCACAGCAACTCGCCCAAGCCTTCCCCATTTCTCCTTCTCAAAAATCCAGTCAGCTGATATTCTGAAAGAGCTGCAAAATCTGGACCCCTACAAATCAGCAGGGCTAGACAATCTGGAACCTTACCTTCTAAAATTATCTGCCGAAATTGTTGCAACCCCTATTACTAGCCTGTTCAACCTCTCTTCCGTGTCATCTGAGATTCCCAAAGATTGAAAAGCAGCTGCGGTCATCCCCCTCTTCAAAGGGGGGGGACACTCTTGACCCAAACTGCTACAGACCTATATCTATCCTACCCTGCCTTTCTAAGGTCTTCGAAAGCCAAGTCAACAAACAGACAAACATTTGCTCACATTATATATAGACTTATTTTTCTATTGTCTTAATTTTATAAAGAAAAAAGAAATTCTATTGTATTATTGACTGTATGTTTGTTTTACTCCATGTGTAACTTTGTGTCGTTGTATGTGTCAAACCGCTTTGCTTTATCTTGGCCAGGTCGCAATTGTAAATGAGAACTTGTTCTCAACTTGCCTACCTGGTTTAATGAAGGTGAAATTAATTAATACATTAAAAACGTGAACTCTGTGAAGCATTTATTTGGGCTGCAATCTGAGGCTGGTAACTCAAAGGAACTTATCCTCTGCATCAGACGTAACTGGGTCTTCCTTTCCTGTGGCGATCCTCATGAGATATAGTTTCATCATAGCGCTTGATGGTTTTTGAGACTGCACTTGAATAAACTTTCAGAGTTCTTAACATTTTCCATATTGACTCACCTTCATGTCTTAAAGTAATGATGGACTGTCATTTCTCTTTGCTTATTTGAGCTGTTATTGCCATAATATGGACTTGGTCTTTTACCAAATAGGGCTATCTTCTGTATACCACCCCTACCTTGTCACAACACAACTGATTGGCTCAAACACGTTAAGAAGAAAATAAATTACACAAATGATTTTTTTTAAAGGCACACCTGTTATTTGAAATGCATTCCCGGTGGCTACCTCATGAAGCTGGTTGAGAGAATGCCAAGAGTGTGCAAAGCTGGCATCAAGGCAAAGGATAGCTAGGATAGCTATAATCTAAAATATTAAACATGTTTTGATTTGTTTTACATTTTTTTGTGTTACTACATTATTCCATATGTGTTATTTCAAGGTTTGATGTATTCACTATTATTCCACAATGTATAAAATAGTAAAAATAAAGAAAAATCCTTGTATGAGTAGGTGTGTCCAAACTTTTGACTGGTACTGTATTTTGAGTAATGTGATGGTACATGTAATCATGTTATGGTGTATGTGCAGCATGGTTTGTAGATGTGGTAGATTGCATTCTGTGTGTGTGTGTGTGTGTGTGTGTGTGTGTGTGTGTGTGTGTGTGTGTGTGTGTGTGTGTGTGTGTGTGTGTGTGTGTGTGTGTGTGTGTGTGTGTGTGTGTGTGTGTGTGTGTGTGTGTGTGTGTGTGTGTGTGTGTGTTTTGTGTGTGTGTGTGTGTGTGTGTGTGTGTGTGTGTGTGTGTGTGTGTGTGTGTGTGTGTGTGTGTGTGTGTGTGTGTGTGTGTGTGTGTGTGTGTGTGTGTGTGTGTGTGTGTGTGTGTGTGTGTGTGTGTGTGTGTGTGTGTGTGTGTGTGTGTGTGTGTGTGTGTTGCAGTGACAGGACCATCAGCCTCAGTCTGGGTCAGCAGTTTGTTTAGCATCAATTAGAGGCTCTGTGTTCCTCAACCAAAGCGTGAAGGCAGTATTAACATGCAGTGTCACATTCCCACCAGCATATTATCACACACAGCAACTCATCTGGAACAGGCCGTGAGTATGTGTGTGTGTGTGTGTTTTTGTATACAGTATATTTAGTTTCCTCTCCATCTATACTCATTGAAATAACATTGAATAATTGCCCTAGATAGGCATCAGAAACTCTAGCCAGCTCTCACAGTCTCACGTCAGAATTAGACGGTCATCCTTGTTTCTCAGAAGTTGTTGCAAATGTCAAATTTCAAAGCGTTTAAGATTATGTTTAGGAATTAACTGTGAATTATAAAGGTTCGGGTTAAGTTTTGGCATTAAAGAGAAGGGTTAGGATTTGGGATAGGCTTTAAACAAAATCTCAAAAACAACTTTCTATCGCTGAATTCAAACTTGCAACCTTTGGAATCCGACATATTTCCCATCCCCATACACAACACCATAGCACAACCAACCAGGTATCAGTGCTCACTGTTGCCCCTAGTGGCCCGTTTACACATCACATCCCAACGTCCTCAGACATGGATTTACGTCGGATACTGACTTGTATCACGGTAACCTGGCTGGAAACCACTTCTCCCATGTATCTCCCATGTATCTCCCATGTATCTTACATGTATCTCCCATGTATCTCTCTCTCTCTCTCTCTCTCTCTCTCTCTCTCTCTCTCTCTCTCTCTCTCTCTCTCTCTCTCTCTCTCTCTCTCTCTCTCTCTCTCTCTCTCTCTCTCTCTCTGTCTCTCTCTCCCACTCTCTTTGTGTCTCTGTCTCTCGTTCCCTCTCTCGCTCTCTCTCCATCTTTCTCTCCAACCACAGTCCGACCACAGTCATTTCCCTCCGTCTTTCCTGCCTAGCAACGCACAGCACATAGTTTCCATGGAACAGGCCTTTAATGGGCCTAGATATATAGATACTGGAGGGAAAGTAACTTGTAAAGACGAGTACGTGTGAAGATTTCCTATTCCTCCGCTCCAGTCTGGAAACACATGTACAACGTTCCAGACTCATTTTGTTCTGGTGGGCAGAAAGGAACTCATATTAGGTGCTAAACTCATTTTCAAAGACAATACATTCAGTAACTATTTTATGACTAGATAGACATTGTGTGACACTCTTCATGGCAAATTAACTTTACATTATCAATTTTAAATCAGGCGTGTTGGTGCTGGAATATAAATGTCAGTCTCCAGGATTGAAGAACACTGCGTTAGAAAACTGGAGTGGAGCCCCATGGACAGTAATGGATGTGTCATGGCCAGAGGGGGAAGCCAACACGCCCTACCCCAGTCAGGAGGAGGCTTGGCTGGGTGTGAGGAGGCAGGTTCCTCCCTGTTAGGGCTGGAGCTGTGTGGAGTGATGGTATTTTTACACAGGGTAAAGTGCTGACCCTGTACCAGGTACCTAGAACCCTGCTGGCTTCTGGCAGACAGTTCTAAGACTGAGAATTCCTGGAACCCCACCCCTGGAGAGGTGGTGCAGGGGTGTGGATGACAGAGTGGATTACCTCACTCTACACCTTCACCTTCGACCACCTTTCATCACCAAGGGCACCTCCACTACCAATAATCACCAAGGGCACCTACACCACCTAGAATCACCAAGGGCACCTACACCACCTAGAATAACCAGGGGCACCTCCACCACCTAGAATCACCAAGGGCACCTACACCACCAGAATCACCAAGGGCACCTACACCACCTAGCATGGTGTAGGTAACATTATTAGGTGCAGTTCATCCATCCTTACCCACGACTCTATTCATTCCACCCCTCTCTTATGTCGGTGTGAAGTCCATCACAGCCAAGGTCTGATAGACAAGGTAGACCCACAAATTACTCTTCATCCCCTATACCACTCCCTCCCCCCCTCCCTCCCACATCTGTCTCTTTGCCCTCAGAAACCTGTAGAGGACATCTCTCCTCCAATCAGAAGACATAGAGACATTGTGTCAATTAAATGTTATGTGCTTATGCCGCAAATTGCACGCACATGTTCCTGCCGCAAATCACACACATGCACGTACACACACACACACACACACACACACACACACACACACACACACACACACACACACACACACACACACACACACACACACACACACACACACACACACACACACACACACACACACACACACACACACACACACACACACACACACACACACACACACACACACACACACACGTTCTAGCCTCCCTCCTCATTAGCTACCTTGAGTGTATATGCAATTATATATATATCTCTCTCTCTCTCTCTCTCTCTCTCTCTCTCTCTCTCTCTCTCTCTCTCTCTCTCTCCTCTCTCTCTCTCTCTCTCTCTCTCTCTCTGTCTCTCTGTCTCTCTGTCTCTCTCTCTTTCTCCTTACCTGCAATGGGTGTATCTACTACCTCTAATCTCAATAACATCATCTGTTTAAATCTGCCTAAACAACACACCTACATGTGTGCACACAATTACCCAAGTCATATGTATGCAAAGGACATTCACACAGGTACATGCACAAACACACACGCACACACACACACACACACACAATCTACGGGCGATTGGGGTCAATCCCCAATAAGCTCAGCTGAGGAGGCCCAAAGCTCTCTTACTGCTCAGCTGCCCTGTTAATGTGAAACTGTGTTACAACACACAGAGCACAGAGTATTGTGTAATGGCTTGTAAGGCCTACTGTTGTGTTTTTAGATATATTAGATAAGATATAGTTTCTATTAGTTGACTAGGCAGACCTTTCTTTCAGCTCTCTGTGTTTTTATCTGTGTTTATAACTGATCCTGGTTCAGTTATTTTTCTCTCTGGACATATCCCTCAGAGGGATCGCTCAAGTTCCAATGTGAAATTAGACATCCATCCAAGTAAGCAGGACATCAGGAGAGGATGTTAAAACTGGCCGCAAGTGGCAACAATGAGCACTATCACCATCAAGTAGACTTTGGTTTTGCTAGGACATTGTGGATGTAGATGGGCTTAGGCAGGAACTCCGGTACTGAGGGGTGCATGTTCAATCCCAGTGCTAGGCTCTCGTTTTAACCTTATCCCATACCTCAACCCTTAACTTAACCATTCGTTATTAATGCCTATATTTAACCTTTGGAATTTGACGTTCATGGACAAGGGTTTCGACTTCTGATTCTGCAATGAGAATGTAAGAGCTAATTGGACCCCTATGAGCTGTTTGTGTTTGTATCTGACCCAGGTACAGTTGTTATGTATCTACCTGGATAAACCCCTAGCAGCTGTCTGTGTTGTATCTTGCCCTAGTACTGTTGTTATCTGTTATCCCTCTCTGCAGACAGCGTCTGAATCTGATCGCGGTTCAGATATTATTATGTAGCTGGGATGAACATGTGTCTGTAATCTGACCTTGGTACAGTGCTGTTCTGCTGTTTTTTCTGTTCTATGTTTTTCCATACTGTCTCTTGCCTCTTAACCACTTACAGATGTTGGCAGCGGGGTGCATTGTGGCGACTCCAAACGAGGAAATCTAAAAAGGGATAAGCCCGTAAAAAACAGGCTGAGAGAACGAGGGAGAAAGAGAGAAGAGAGAATGAGGGAAAAAACTAAAGAGAGCAGACAACAAAGAAATAGAGAGTGAGAGAGATAGAGACAGAGAGTGCGAGAGAGAGAGATGGGGGGGAGAAAAGGAGATGGAAGGAGGGAGAAAGAGAGAGAGAGAGAGATATCAGACCAGCAAGAGTGTACTCTTCAGTCTGCGTCTCTCTGTCTCTCTCTGCTGTGTTGATTGTAAAGATGAGTGACCTGTCTCTCCCACCACCTCAACTCTCCTCTCCTTCCTCCCTCCATCCCTCTCCATCCATCCTCCTCCCTCTCTCCCCTGCACTTTATTTACTAATGGACCCATCCAATTATTTTCCTCACATGTGAGAGGCTGCAACAGGCCAGCACAGGATGAAACACAGATATGATACACAATAAACTCTATAAACAGCCACTGTGCTCCTACAGTTTCATACATCTGATAAATTACACTCCTAAGGTTTGTTGGAATTCAAAATGACTAAATATCACTCTGGTGTCTTATACAGTGAGGGACATGTTTTGGTCTGTTGTGGCAAAACCCTTTACTGGTGTCTCATACAGTGAGGGTCATGTTTTGGTCTGTTGTGGCAAAACCGTTACTGGTGTCTCATACAGTGAGGGTCATGTTTTGGTCTGTTGTGGCGAAACCGTTACTGGTGTCTCATACAGTGAAGGACATGTTTTGGTCTGTTGTGGCTAAACCATTACTGGTGTCTCATACAGTGAAGGACATGTTTTGGTCTGTTGTGGCTAAACCATTACTGGTGTCTCATACAGTGAGGGTCATGTTTTGGTCTGTTGTGGCGAAACCATTACTGGTGTCTCATACAGTGAGGGTCATGTTTTGGTCTGTTGTGGTGAAACCGTTACTGGTGTCTCATACATTGAGGTTCATGTTTTGGTCTGTTGTGGCGAAACCATTACTGGTGTCTCATACAGTGAGGGTCATGTTTTGGTCTGTTGTGGCGAAAACATTACTGGTGTCTCATACAGTGAGGGACATGTTTTGGTCTGTTGTGGCGAAACCATTACTGGTGTCTCATACAGTGAGGGACATGTTTGGTCTGTTGTGGTGAAACCGTTACTGGTGTCTCATACAGTGAGGGTCATGTTTTGGTCTGTTGTGGCGAAAACATTACTGGTGTCTCATACAGTGAGGGACATGTTTTGGTCTGTTGTGGCGAAACCATTACTGGTGTCTCATACAGTGAGGGACATGTTTTGGTCTGTTGTGGTGAAACCGTTACTGGTGTCTCATACAGTGAGGGTCATGTTTTGGTCTGTTGTGGCGAAACCGTTACTGGTGTCTCATACAGTGAGGGTCATGTTTTGGTCTGTTGTGGCGAAACCGTTACTGGTGTCTCATACAGTGAGGGTCATGTTTTGGTCTGTTGTGGCAAAACCATTACTGGTGTCTCATACAGTGAGGGTCATGTTTTGGTCTGTTGTGGCGAAACCGTTACTGGTGTCTCATACAGTGAGGGTCATGTTTTGGTCTGTTGTGGCGAAACCGTTACTGGTGTCTCATACAGTGAGGGTCATGTTTTGGTCTGTTGTGGTGAAACCGTTACTGGTGTCTCATACAGTGAGGGTCAGTGAGTCTGGTCATGTTTTGAGGGTCTGTTTTGTCTGTTGTGGCGAAACCATTACTGGTGTCTCATACAGTGAGGGTCATGTCTGTTTGCGAAACCGTTACTGGTGTCTGTTGTTTTGGTCTGTTGTGGCGAAACCGTTACTGGTGTCTCATACAGTGAGGGTCATGTTTTGGTCTGTTGTGGCTAAACCATTACTGGTGTCTCATACAGTGAGGGTCATGTTTTGGTCTGTTGTGGCTAAACCATTACTGGTGTCTCATACAGTGAGGGTCATGTTTTGGTCTGTTGTGGTCATACCAGAGGTGGGACCAAGTCATTGTTTTACAAGTCACAAGTAAGTCTCAAGTCTTAGCACTCAAGTCCCAAGTCAAGTCCCAAGTCAAGACATGCAAGTCCGAGTCAAGTCTCAAGTCAAGACCGTTAAGTATCATGTCAAGTCTCAAGTCCTAAACTTTGCGTTTCGGGTCTTAAACAAGTCATAATGTGTTCTTCACCAAATGTAATTCCATTTCATATTTTTAACAAGAGTAATAGTATATTACATTTACGCAAATCATGAATGCTTTTAAAAATATCTTTATATTTATTACTTTCCAAATAAACATTATATTTCCATGGAGAAACATGGGTAGCTATGAGAAAGACCCCCTCCCATAGTGATCGACTATCGAGGATCGCTATGGGGAACAATCGGGTGATGTAGGCTTGTACACAATCGCCCAACCTTAACACACACACACACACACACTCCCTCTGTGTGGTTACAGTAGGCTAACGTATGTCAATGGTTTTAGGAACAGAAGTAACATCAGGCAGGATTTAGGCTACCAACTGCCTAGCCAGTTGTAGCTCAATCTTGTGTGCAATGATCATGTTCCCGCACTGATTGACTGACTGGGTGGAGGCTCATTGACTTAACGTTATATTAACCTACATGGTACACGAGTAAAGTAATAAAAATATATAGCTGTCGGCTATATTAGCCACGACTTACCATTCTTTGTACAGCTTCAAATGTCGAACAAAGTTGGAAATTGTTGCGCCTCCGTCTGCAATTTTTTTCCCACGTGTTCTGCAAGTTGCAATCTGTTTTTTGTTGATACATCGTCGTCTTTTATTGGGTATCATCTTTACAAAGACTCCATCTGAATTCATCCGCCAACGTTCCTCTGCACTGCCACGTGCAACATTTTCTTAGCTGGCACAATTTAATTGTCTGCTGTACGTGCAAAGCATATCCAGGCAGCGATGTCCTGTCAAGCATATCCAGGCAGCGATGTCCTGTCGAGCATATCCAGGCATCGATGTCCTGTCGAGCATATCCAGGCAGCGATGTCCTGTCAAGCATATCTAGGCAGCGATGTCCTGTCAAGCATATCCAGGCAGCGATGTCCTGTCAAGCATATCCAGGCAGCGATGTCCTGTCTAGCATGGCCAGGCAGCGATGTCCTGTCAAGCATATCCAGGCATCGATGTCCTGTCTAGCATGGCCAGGCAGCGATGTCCTGTCTAGCATGGCCAGGCAGCGATGTCCTGTCTAGCATGGCCAGGCAGCGATGTCCTGTCAAGCATATCCAGGCATCGATGTCCTGTCTAGCATGGCCAGGCAGCGATGTCGTGTCTAGCATGGCCAGGCAGCGATGTCCTGTCAAGCATATCCAGGCAGCTATGTCCTGTCAAGCATATCCAGGCAGCGATGTCCTGTCTAGCATGGCTAGGCAGCGATGTCCCGTCTAACATGGCCAGGCAGCGATGTCCTGTCAAGCATGGCCAGGCAGCGATGTCCAGTCTAGCATATCCAGGCAGAGATGTCCTATCTAGCATGGCCAGGCAGAGATGTCCTGTCGAGCATATCCAGGCATCGATGTCCTGTCAAGCATATCCAGGCAGCGATGTCCTGTCGAGCATATCCAGGCATCGATGTCCTGTCGAGCATATCCAGGCAGCGATGTCCTGTCAAGCATATCTAGGCAGCGATGTCCTGTCAAGCATATCCAGGCAGCGATGTCCTGTCAAGCATATCCAGGCAGCGATGTCCTGTCTAGCATGGCCAGGCAGCGATGTCCTGTCAAGCATATCCAGGCATCGATGTCCTGTCTAGCATGGCCAGGCAGTGATGTCCTGTCTAGCATGGCCAGGCAGTGATGTCCTGTCTAGCATGGCCAGGCAGCGATGTCCTGTCAAGCATATCCAGGCATCGATGTCCTGTCTAGCATATCCAGGCAGCGATGTCCTGTCAAGCATATCTAGGCAGCGATGTCCTGTCAAGCATATCCAGGCAGCGATGTCCTGTCAAGCATATCCAGGCAGCGATGTCCTGTCTAGCATGGCCAGGCAGCGATGTCCTGTCAAGCATATCCAGGCATCGATGTCCTGTCTAGCATGGCCAGGCAGCGATGTCCTGTCTAGCATGGCCAGGCAGCGATGTCCTGTCTAGCATGGCCAGGCAGCGATGTCCTGTCAAGCATATCCAGGCATCGATGTCCTGTCTAGCATGGCCAGGCAGCGATGTCGTGTCTAGCATGGCCAGGCAGCGATGTCCTGTCAAGCATATCCAGGCAGCGATGTCCTGTCAAGCATATCCAGGCAGCGATGTCCTGTCAAGCATATCCAGGCAGCGATGTCCTGTCTAGCATGGCCAGGCAGCGATGTCCTGTCAAGCATATCCAGGCATCGATGTCCTGTCTAGCATGGCCAGGCAGCGATGTCCTGTCTAGCATGGCCAGGCTGCGATGTCCTGTCTATCATATCCAGGCAGCGATGTCCTGTCAAGCATGGCCAGGCAGCGATGTCCTGTCAAGCATATCCAGGCAGCGATGTCCTGTCTAGCATGGCTAGGCAGCGATGTCCTGTCTAACATGGCCAGGCAGCGATGTCCTGTCTAGCATGGCCAGGCACCGATGTCCTGTCTAGCATGGCCAGGCAGCGATGTCCCGTCAAGCATGGCCAGGCAGCGATGTCCTGTCTAGCATATCCAGGCAGCGATGTCCTGTCAAGCATGGCCAGGCAGCGATGTCCTGTCTAGCATGGCCAGGCAGAGATGTCCTGTCAAGCATGGCCAGGCAGCGATGTCCAGTCTAGCATGGCCAGGCAGCGATGTCCTGTCTAGCATGGCCAGGCAGCGATGTCCTGTCTAGCATGGCCAGGCAGCGATGTCCCGTCAAGCATGGCCAGGCAGCGATGTCCTGTCTAGCATATCCAGGCAGCGATGTCGTGTCAAGCATGGCCAGGCAGCGATGTCCTGTCTAGCATGGCCAGGCAGCGATGTCCCGTCAAGCATGGCCAGGCAGCGATGTCCTGTCAAGCATGGCCAGGCAGCGATGTCCCGTCTAAAATGGCCAGGCAGCGATGTCCCGTCAAGCATGGCCAGGCAGCGATGTCCAGTCTAGCATGGCCAGGCAGCGATGTCCTGTCTAGCATGGCCAGGCAGAGATGTCCCGTCAAGCATAGCCAGGCAGCGATGTCCTGTCTAGCATGGCCAGGCAGCGATGTCCCGTCAAGCATGGCCAGGCAGCGATGTCCTGTCTAGCATATCCAGGCAGCGATGTCCTGTCAAGCATGGCCAGGCAGCGATGTCCTGTCTAGCATGGCCAGGCAGAGATGTCCTGTCTAGCATGGCCAGGCAGCGATGTCCTGTCTAGCATGGCCAGGCAGCGATGTCCTGTCTAGCATATCCAGGCAGAGATGTCCTGTCTAGTATGGCCAGGCAGAGATGTCCTGTCGAGCATATCCAGGCATCGATGTCCTGTCAAGCATATCCAGGCATCGATTTCCTGTCGAGCATATCCAGGCATCGATGTCCTGTCGAGCATATCCAGGCAGCGATGTCCTGTCAAGCATATCCAGGCAGCGATGTCCTGTCAAGCATATCCAGGCATCGATGTCCTGTCGAGCATATCCAGGCAGCGATGTCCTGTCGAGCATATCCAGGCAGCGATGTCCTGTCCAGCATATCCAGGCAGCGATGTCCTGTCAAGCATATCCAGGCAGCGATGTCCTGTCTAGCATGGCCAGGCAGCGATGTCCTGTCTAGCATGGCCAGGCAGCGATGTCCTGTCTAGCATGGCCAGGCAGCGATGTCCCAACAAGCATGGCCAGGCAGCGATGTCCTGTCTAGCATATCCAGACAGCGATGTCCTGTCAAGCATGGCCAGGCAGCGATGTCCTGTCTAGCATGGCCAGGCAGCGATGTCCCGTCAAGCATGGCCAGGCAGCGATGTCCAGTCTAGCATGGCCAGGCAGCAATGTCCTGTCTAGCATGGCCAGGCAGAGATGTCCCGTCAAGCATAGCCAGGCAGCGATGTCCTGTTTATCATGGCCAGGCAGAGATGTCCTGTGAAGTGTGGCCAGGCAGCGATGTCCTGTCTAGCATGGCCAGGCAGCGATGTCCTGTCTAGCATGGCCAGGCAGCGATGTCCTGTCTAGCATGGCCAGGCAGCGATGTCCTGTCAAGCATATCCAGGCATCGATGTCCTGTCTAGCATGGCCAGGCAGCGATGTCGTGTCTAGCATGGCCAGGCAGCGATGTCCTGTCAAGCATATCCAGGCAGCTATGTCCTGTCAAGCATATCCAGGCAGCGATGTCCTGTCTAGCATGGCTAGGCAGCGATGTCCCGTCTAACATGGCCAGGCAGCGATGTCCTGTCAAGCATGGCCAGGCAGCGATGTCCAGTCTAGCATATCCAGGCAGAGATGTCCTATCTAGCATGGCCAGGCAGAGATGTCCTGTCGAGCATATCCAGGCATCGATGTCCTGTCAAGCATATCCAGGCAGCGATGTCCTGTCGAGCATATCCAGGCATCGATGTCCTGTCGAGCATATCCAGGCAGCGATGTCCTGTCAAGCATATCTAGGCAGCGATGTCCTGTCAAGCATATCCAGGCAGCCATGTCCTGTCAAGCATATCCAGGCAGCGATGTCCTGTCTAGCATGGCCAGGCAGCGATGTCCTGTCAAGCATATCCAGGCATCGATGTCCTGTCTAGCATGGCCAGGCAGCGATGTCCTGTCTAGCATGGCCAGGCAGCGATGTCCTGTCTAGCATGGCCAGGCAGCGATGTCCTGTCAAGCATATCCAGGCATCGATGTCCTGTCTAGCATATCCAGGCAGCGATGTCCTGTCAAGCATATCTAGGCAGCGATGTCCTGTCAAGCATATCCAGGCAGCGATGTCCTGTCAAGCATATCCAGGCAGCAATGTCCTGTCTAGCATGGCCAGGCAGCGATGTCCTGTCAAGCATATCCAGGCATCGATGTCCTGTCTAGCATGGCCAGGCAGCGATGTCCTGTCTAGCATGGCCA
Source organism: Oncorhynchus gorbuscha (assembly GCF_021184085.1). NCBI lineage: Eukaryota > Metazoa > Chordata > Actinopteri > Salmoniformes > Salmonidae > Oncorhynchus > Oncorhynchus gorbuscha. Next base: position 16,318,538 of record NC_060182.1, read on the forward strand.
GGCAGCGATGTCCTGTCTAGCATGGCCAGGCAGCGATGTCCTGTCAAGCATATCCAGGCATCGATGTCCTGTCTAGCATGGCCAGGCAGCGATGTCGTGTCTAGCATGGCCAGGCAGCGATGTCCTGTCAAGCATATCCAGGCAGCGATGTCCTGTCAAGCATATCCAGGCAGCGATGTCCTGTCAAGCATATCCAGGCAGCGATGTCCTGTCTAGCATGGCCAGGCAGCGATGTCCTGTCAAGCATATCCAGGCATCGATGTCCTGTCTAGCATGGCCAGGCAGCGATGTCCTGTCTAGCATGGCCAGGCTGCGATGTCCTGTCAAGCATATCCAGGCAGCGATGTCCTGTCTAGCATGGCTAGGCAGCGATGTCCTGTCTAACATGGCCAGGCAGCGATGTCCTGTCTAGCATGGCCAGGCAGCGATGTCCTGTCTAGCATGGCCAGGCAGCGATGTCCCGTCAAGCATGGCCAGGCAGCGATGTCCTGTCTAGCATATCCAGGCAGCGATGTCCTGTCAAGCATGGCCAGGCAGCGATGTCCTGTCTAGCATGGCCAGGCAGAGATGTCCTGTCAAGCATGGCCAGGCAGCGATGTCCAGTCTAGCATGGCCAGGCAGCGATGTCCTGTCTAGCATGGCCAGGCAGCGATGTCCTGTCTAGCATGGCCAGGCAGCGATGTCCCGTCAAGCATGGCCAGGCAGCGATGTCCTGTCTAGCATATCCAGGCAGCGATGTCGTGTCAAGCATGGCCAGGCAGCGATGTCCTGTCTAGCATGGCCAGGCAGCGATGTCCCGTCAAGCATGGCCAGGCAGCGATGTCCTGTCAAGCATGGCCAGGCAGCGATGTCCCGTCTAAAATGGCCAGGCAGCGATGTCCCGTCAAGCATGGCCAGGCAGCGATGTCCAGTCTAGCATGGCCAGGCAGCGATGTCCTGTCTAGCATGGCCAGGCAGAGATGTCCCGTCAAGCATAGCCAGGCAGCGATGTCCTGTCTAGCATGGCCAGGCAGCGATGTCCCGTCAAGCATGGCCAGGCAGCGATGTCCTGTCTAGCATATCCAGGCAGCGATGTCCTGTCAAGCATGGCCAGGCAGCGATGTCCTGTCTAGCATGGCCAGGCAGAGATGTCCTGTCTAGCATGGCCAGGCAGCGATGTCCTGTCTAGCATGGCCAGGCAGCGATGTCCTGTCTAGCATATCCAGGCAGAGATGTCCTGTCTAGTATGGCCAGGCAGAGATGTCCTGTCAAGCATATCCAGGCATCGATTTCCTGTCGAGCATATCCAGGCATCGATGTCCTGTCGAGCATATCCAGGCAGCGATGTCCTGTCAAGCATATCCAGGCAGCGATGTCCTGTCAAGCATATCCAGGCATCGATGTCCTGTCGAGCATATCCAGGCAGCGATGTCCTGTCGAGCATATCCAGGCAGCGATGTCCTGTCAAGCATATCCAGGCAGCGATGTCCTGTCAAGCATATCCAGGCAGCGATGTCCTGTCTAGCATGGCCAGGCAGCGATGTCCTGTCTAGCATGGCCAGGCAGCGATGTCCTGTCTAGCATGGCCAGGCAGAGATGTCCCGTCAAGCATAGCCAGGCAGCGATGTGGCCAGGCAGAGATGTATCATGGCCAGGCAGAGATGTCCTGTCTAGCATGGCCAGGCAGAGATGTGGCCAGGCAGCGATGTCCTGTCTAGCATGGCCAGGCAGCGATGTCCTGTCTAGCATGGCCAGGCAGCGATGTGGCCCTGTCGTAGCATGGCCAGGCAGCGATGTCCTGTCTAGCATGGCCAGGCAGCGATGTCCTGTCTAGCATGGCCAGGCAGCGATGTCCTGTGTAGCATATCCAGGCAGCGATGTCCCAGGAAGAGATGTCCCGTCAAGCATAGCCAGGCAGCGATGTCCTGTCTATCATGGCCAGGCAGAGATGTCCCGTGAAGCATGGCCAGGCAGCGATGTCCTGTCTAGCATGGCCAGGCAGCGATGTCCTGTCTAGCATGGCCAGGCAGAGATGTCCTGTCAAGCATGGCCAGGCAGCGATGTCCTGTCTAGCATAGCCAGGAGGAGATGTCCTGTCTAGCATGGCCAGGCAGCGATGTCCTGTCTAGCATGGCCAGTCAGCGATGTCCCGTCAAGCATGGCCAGGCAGCGATGTCCTGCCTAGCATATCCAGGCAGCGATGTCGTGTCAAGCATGGCCAGGCAGCGATGTCCTGTCTCGCATGGCCAGGCAGCGATGTCCCGTCAAGCATGGCCAGGCAGCGATGTCCAGTCTAGCATGGCCAGGCAGCGATGTCCTGTCTAGCATGGCCAGGCAGCGATGTCCTGTCAAGCATGGCCAGGCTGTCAAGCATGGCCAGGATGTCCTGTCAAGCATGGCCAGGCAGCGATGTCCTGTCAAGCATGGCCAGGCAGCATGGCCAGGCAGCGATGTCCTGCATGGCCAGGCAGAGATGTCCCGTCAAGCATAGCCAGGCAGCGATGTCCTGTCTAGCATGGCCAGGCAGCGATGTCCCGTCAAGCATGGCCAGGCAGCGATGTCCTGTCTAGCATATCCAGGCAGCGATGTCCTGTCAAGCATGGCCAGGCAGCGATGTCCTGTCTAGCATGGCCAGGCAGAGATGTCCTGTCTAGCATGGCCAGGCAGCGATGTCCTGTCTAGCATGGCCAGGCAGCGATGTCCTGTCTAGCATATCCAGGCAGAGATGTCCTGTCTAGTATGGCCAGGCAGAGATGTCCTGTCGAGCATATCCAGGCATCGATGTCCTGTCAAGCATATCCAGGCATCGATTTCCTGTCGAGCATATCCAGGCATCGATGTCCTGTCGAGCATATCCAGGCAGCGATGTCCTGTCAAGCATATCCAGGCAGCGATGTCCTGTCAAGCATATCCAGGCATCGATGTCCTGTCGAGCATATCCAGGCAGCGATGTCCTGTCGAGCATATCCAGGCAGCGATGTCCTGTCAAGCATATCCAGGCAGCGATGTCCTGTCAAGCATATCCAGGCAGCGATGTCCTGTCTAGCATGGCCAGGCAGCGATGTCCTGTCTAGCATGGCCAGGCAGCGATGTCCTGTCTAGCATGGCCAGGCAGCGATGTCCCAACAAGCATGGCCAGGCAGCGATGTCCTGTCTAGCATATGATGTCCTGTCAAGCATGGCCAGGCAGCGATGTCCTGTCTAGCATGGCCAGGCAGCGATGTCCTGTCAAGCATGGCCAGGCAGCGATGTCCAGTCTAGCATGGCCAGGCTATGTCCAGTCTAGCATGGCCAGGCAGCAATGTCCTGTCTAGCATGGCCAGGCAGAGATGTCCCGTCAAGCATAGCCAGGCAGCGATGTCCTGTTTATCATGGCCAGGCAGAGATGTCCTGTGAAGTGTGGCCAGGCAGCGATGTCCTGTCTAGCATGGCCAGGCAGAGATGTCCTGTCTAGCATGGCCAGGCAGCGATGTCCTGTCTAGCATGGCCAGGCAGCGATGTCCTGTCTAGCATGGCCAGGCAGCGATGTCCTGTCTAGCATGGCCAGGCAGCGATGTCCCGACAAGCATGGCCAAGCAGCGATGTCCTGTGTAGCATATCCAGGCAGCGATGTCCTGTCAAGCATGGCCAGGAAGAGATGTCCCGTCAAGCATAGCCAGGCAGCGATGTCCTGTCTATCATGGCCAGGCAGAGATGTCCCGTGAAGCATGGCCAGGCAGCGATGTCCTGTCTAGCATGGCCAGGCAGAGATGTCCTGTCTAGCATGGCCAGGCAGAGATGTCCTGTCAAGCATGGCCAGGCAGCGATGTCCTGTCTAGCATAGCCAGGAGGAGATGTCCTGTCTAGCATGGCCAGGCAGCGATGTCCTGTCTAGCATGGCCAGTCAGCGATGTCCTGTCAAGCATGGCCAGGCAGCGATGTCCTGCCTAGCATATCCAGGCAGCGATGTCGTGTCAAGCATGGCCAGGCAGCGATGTCCTGTCTAGCATGGCCAGGCAGCGATGTCCCGTCAAGCATGGCCAGGCAGCGATGTCCAGTCTAGCATGGCCAGGCAGCGATGTCCTGTCTAGCATATCCAGGCAGCGATGTCCTGTCAAGCATGGCCAGGCAGCGATGTCCTGTCTCGCATGGCCAGGCAGCGGTGTCCCGTCAAGCATGGCCAGGCAGCGATGTCCAGTCTAGCATGGCCAGGCAGCGATGTCCTGTCTAGCATGGCCAGGCAGCGATGTCCCAACAAGCATGGCCAGGCAGCGATGTCCTGTCTAGCATATCCAGACAGCGATGTCCTGTCAAGCATGGCCAGGCAGCGATGTCCTGTCTAGCATGGCCAGGCAGCGATGTCCCGTCAAGCATGGCCAGGCAGCGATGTCCAGTCTAGCATGGCCAGGCAGCAATGTCCTGTCTAGCATGGCCAGGCAGAGATGTCCCGTCAAGCATAGCCAGGCAGCGATGTCCTGTTTATCATGGCCAGGCAGAGATGTCCTGTGAAGTGTGGCCAGGCAGCGATGTCCTGTCTAGCATGGCCAGGCAGAGATGTCCTGTCTAGCATGGCCAGGCAGCGATGTCCTGTCTAGCATGGCCAGGCAGCGATGTCCTGTCTAGCATGGCCAGGCAGCGATGTCCTGTCTAGCATGGCCAGGCAGCGATGTCCCGACAAGCATGGCCAAGCAGCGATGTCCTGTGTAGCATATCCAGGCAGCGATGTCCTGTCAAGCATGGCCAGGAAGAGATGTCCCGTCAAGCATAGCCAGGCAGCGATGTCCTGTCTATCATGGCCAGGCAGAGATGTCCCGTGAAGCATGGCCAGGCAGCGATGTCCTGTCTAGCATGGCCAGGCAGAGATGTCCTGTCTAGCATGGCCAGGCAGAGATGTCCTGTCAAGCATGGCCAGGCAGCGATGTCCTGTCTAGCATAGCCAGGAGGAGATGTCCTGTCTAGCATGGCCAGGCAGCGATGTCCTGTCTAGCATGGCCAGTCAGCGATGTCCCGTCAAGCATGGCCAGGCAGCGATGTCCTGCCTAGCATATCCAGGCAGCGATGTCGTGTCAAGCATGGCCAGGCAGCGATGTCCTGTCTAGCATGGCCAGGCAGCGATGTCCCGTCAAGCATGGCCAGGCAGCGATGTCCAGTCTAGCATGGCCAGGCAGCGATGTCCTGTCTAGCATATCCAGGCAGCGATGTCCTGTCAAGCATGGCCAGGCAGCGATGTCCTGTCTCGCATGGCCAGGCAGCGGTGTCCCGTCAAGCATGGCCAGGCAGCGATGTCCAGTCTAGCATGGCCAGGCAGCGATGTCCTGTCTAGCATGGCCAGGCAGAGATGTCCCATCAAGCATAGCCAGGCAGCGATGTCCTGTCTAGCATGGCCAGGCAGCGATGTCCTGTCTAGCATGGCCAGGCAGAGATGTCCTGTCTAGCATGGCCAGGCAGCGATGTCCTGTCTAGCATGGCCAGGCAGCGATGTCCTGTCTAGCATGGCCAGGCAGCGATGTCCTGTCTAGCATGGCCAGGCAGCGATGTCCCGACAAGCATGGCCAGGCAGCGATGTCCTGTGTAGCATATCCAGGCAGCGATGTCCTGTCAAGCATGGCCAGGAAGAGATGTCCCGTCAAGCATAGCCAGGCAGCGATGTCCTGTCTATCATGGCCAGGCAGAGATGTCCCGTGAAGCATGGCCAGGCAGCGATGTCCTGTCTAGCATGGCCAGGCAGAGATGTCCTGTCTAGCATGGCCAGGCAGAGATGTCCTGTCAAGCATGGCCAGGCAGCGATGTCCTGTCAGGCATGGCCAGGCAGCGATGTCCTGTCTAGCATGGCCAGGCAGCGATGTCCTGTCTAGCATGGCCAGGCAGCGATGTCCTGTCAGGCATGGCCAGGCAGCAATGTCCTGTCTAGCATGGCCAGGCAGCGATGTCCTGTCAGGCATGGCCAGGCAGCGATGTCCCGTCAAGCATGGCCAGGCAGCAATGTCCCGTCAAGCATGGCCAGGCAGCGATGTTCTGTCTAGCATGGCCAGGCAGCGATGTCCTGTCTACCATGGCCAGGCAGCGATGTCCTGTCTAGCATGGCCAGGCAGCGATGTCCCATCAAGCATGGCCAGGCAGCGATGTCCTGTCTAGCATGGCCAGGCAGCGATGTCCTGTCTAGCATGGCCAGGCAGCGATGTCCTGTCAGGCATGGCCAGGCAGCGATGTCCTGTCTAGCATGGCCAGGCAGCGATGTCCTGTCTAGCATGTCTTGTCTAGCATGCCCAGGCAGCGATGTCCTGTCTAGCATGGCCAGGCAGCGATGTCCTGTCTAGCATGGCCAGGCAGCGATGTCCTGTCTTGCATGGCCATGCAGAGATGTCCTGTCAAGCATGGCCAGGCATCGATGTCCTGTCTAGCATGGCCAGGCAGCGATGTCCTGTCTTGCATGGCCATGCTGAGATGTCCCGTCAATCATGGCCATGCAGAGATGTCCTGTCTAGCATGGCCAGGCAGCGATGTCCTGTCAAGAATATCCAGGCAGTGATGTCCTGTCTAGCATGGCCAGGCAGCGATGTCCTGTCTAGCATGGCCAGGCAGCGATGTCCTGTCTAGCATGGCCAGGCAACGATGTCCTGTATAGCATGGCCAAGCAGCGATGTCCTGTCTACCATGGCCATGCAGCGATGTCCTGTCTAGCATGGCCAGACAGCGATGTCCTGTCTAGCATGGCCAGGCAACGATGTCCTGTCTAGCATGGCCAGGCAGCGATGTCCTGTCTAGCATGGCCAAGCAGCGATGTCCTGTCTACCATGGCCATGCAGCGATGTCCTGTCTAGCATGGCCAGGCAGCGATGTCCTGTCTAGCATGGCCAGGCAGCGATGTCCTGTCTAGCATGGCCAGGCAGCGATGTCCTGTCTAGCATGGCCAGGCAGCGATGTCCTGTCTAGCATGGCCATGCAGAGATGTCCTGTCAAGCATTGCCAGGAGGCGATGTCCTGTCTAGCATGGCCAGGCAGCAATGTCCTGTCTTGCATGGCCAGGCAGCGATGTCCTGTCTAGCATGGCCAGTCAGCGATGTCTTGTCTAGCATGGCCAGGCAGCGATGTCTTGTCTAGCATGGCCAGGCAGCGATGTCCTGTCAGGCATGGCCAGGCAGCGATGTCCTGTCTAGCATGGCCAGGCAGCGATGTCTTGTCTAGCATGGCAAGGCAGCGATGTCCTGTCTAGCATGGCCAGGCAGCAATGTCCTGTCAGGCATGGCCAGGCAGCGATGTCTTGTCTAGCATGGCCAGGCAGCGATGTCCTGTCTAGCATGGCCAGGCAGCAATGTCCTGTCTAGCATGGCCAGGCAGCGATGTCCTGTCAGGCTTGGCCATATATTGACGACCCAACACATACCAGCACAAGCCCAGGAAATGTCTCTTTAAAAAAGAGAGGAGACACCAGTGTCCTGTTTGCGGTCGAGGTTAGCGGTTCAAACGTATCATTGACTGCTCTGTGTCTGCTCCTATCGTCTCCCTATAGCCTCATCCCGGGAATGTCCAGACAATGATCAATCCCACCCAGACTTGTGTTTCACCTCCAGGAAGCAGGGATGTACACATGGTTCACTTTCATCGACTTTTTGTAGCCGGGCCTATAGATATTTATCATTTTGACGAGCATATTCCATTGACTGGTTGTGACCGTCCATGTATAGACTCATTAGCACATCTTTGATTACTAAACAGACCATAAAAAACTATTTCCTGCGGTTGTATAGAAAGCTATGTTATAACAAAGTCAATTCAGAAAATAAAGGTATTCATATCAAAATTGCAATCAAGATTATATTAAAAAATATCCCAAAATAGACCACTGTACCATCCATTCACAATGAGTTAGTTAGTCCAGTCTTAATTAATGGCTAAACTAAACCGTGGAGTTGTATTTACTGAACTTAACCAATCGGAATGAATGCCTGAATTGCTTTAACCGTTTCCCAAACCTTAACCCTAACCCTAGCCAATCGAAATGAATGCCTGACTGGTAACCAATCAGAATTAACTGCGGTGTCAGCAAACACACAAAATTGACGTTTGGAGAAACATGGACTAATTTTGCAGTGACAATGTGAGAGCTTGTTTCTTAGCCTGTTGTTTCAGATTGTTAGGTGGCATTAGTGTAATAGTGGAGTGACTACAGAGACATCTGCAACACTGTGTGATTGGTCAGAGAAATATGGTCATGGCTAGAAGGGATCAAGCTTTTGTCGTAATTGTCTTTTCGTAGCAGGTTTCGGCAAACTTATGCAGCAGGTTAGGAGTATAAACATGACAGTTTAGGAGAATTAGGTTAAGATTAGGAAAAGGGTTATTGTTAGCTAAAAGAAAAGAAAAGAACATTTTAAATCCAGAGGGGTG
>NC_060182.1:16329383-16366883 GCF_021184085.1 Oncorhynchus gorbuscha
AGAGAGAGAGAGAGAGAGAGAGAGAGAGAGAGAGAGAGAGAGAGAGAGAGAGAGAGAGAGAGAGAGAGAGAGAGAGAGAGAGAGAGAGAGAGAGAGAGAGAGAGAGAGAGAGAGAGAGAGAGAGAGAGAGAGAGAGAGAGAGAGAGAGAGAGAGAGAGAGAGAGAGAGAGAGAGAGAGAGAGAGAGAGAGCGAGAGAGAGAGAGAGAGAGAGAGAGAGAGAGAGAGAGAGAGAGAGAGAGAGAGAGAGAGAGAGAGAGAGAGAGCGAGAGAGAGAGAGAGAGAGAGAGAGAGAGAGCGAGCAAGAGAGAGCGAGAGAGAGAAAGAGAGAGAGAGAAAGAGAGAGAGAGAGAGAGAGAGAGAGAGAGAGAGAGAGAGAGAGAGAGAGAGAGAGAGAGAGAGAGAGAGAGAGAGAGAGAGAGAGAGAGAGAGAGAGAGAGAGAGAGAGAGAGAGAGAGAGAGCGAGAGAGAGAGCGAGAGAGAGAGAGCGCCAAAGAGAGAGAGAGCGAGAGAGAGACAGAGAGCGAGAGAGCGAGAGAGAGAGAGCCAAAGAGTGAGAGAGAGAGAGACAGAGAGCGAGAGAGAGAGGGAGAGAGCGAGAGAGAGAGCGCCAAAGAGAGAGAGAGCGAGAGAGAGACAGAGAGCGAGAATGAGAGAGCCAAAGAGAGAGAGAGAGAGAGAGAGAGAGAGAGAGAGAGAGAGAGAGAGAGAGAGAGAGAGAGAGAGAGAGAGAGAGAGAGAGAGAGAGAGAGAGAGAGAAAGAAAGAGATAATTGTATATACACTCAAGGTAGCTAATGAGGAGGGAGGCTAGAACATGTGTTTATTATGTGTGTATTTATGTTTATGTATGTGTATGTATGTGTGTATGTGTGTGTATGTATGTGTATGTGTATATGTATGTGTGGGGTGGTAAGTTGTGTGTTCATAACTTTAATGTATTTTACACCACGGTTCAGATAATAAATTAAATACCTTTTCTATTAGAATGTAAGAGTTAAGAGTACATATTTCTGGTTTTGAATTACTATGCCTCCAGTGGGGAGACAGATCGGAGAAAGAGTTGGACAAGGAGCTGGACACGGAGCTGGACACGGAGCTGGAGACGGAGCTGGACACGGAGCTGGAGACGGAGCTGGACACGGAGCTGGAGACGGAGCTTGAGACAGAGCTGGACACGGAGCTGGACACGGAGCTGGACACGGAGCTGGAGACGGAGCTTGAGACAGAGCTGGACCCGGAGCTGGAGACGGAGCTGGACAAGGAGCTAGAAATGGAGCTGGAGACAAGCTGGACACGGAACTTGACACAGAGCTGGAGATTGAGCTGGAAAAGGAACTGGAGTCGTAGCTAGAGACAGAGCTGGACAAGGAGCTAGACACGGAGCTGGAGACGGAGATGGAGACGGAGCTGGATACGGAGCTGGACACGGAGCTGGAGACCGAGCTGGAAAAGGAACTGGAGTCGTAGCTAGAGACAGAGCTGGACAAGGAGCTAGACACGGAGCTGGAGACGGAGATGGAAACGGAGCTGGACACGGAGCTGGAGACCGAGCTGGAAAAGGAACTGGAGTCGTAGCTAGAGACAGAGCTGGACAAGGAGCTAGACACGGAGCTGGAGACAGAGATGGAGACGGAGCTAGACAAGGAGCTGGACACGGAGCTGGACAAGGAGCTGGAGACGGAGCTGGAGCTGGAGACAGAGCTAGAGACAGAGCTAGAGACAGAGCTGGACAATGAGCTGGACAAGGAGCTGATGACCCATAGCTGATGACACTAGAACAGAGCCCATTGGTAAATAAACACCAACCGACAAGTAATTGAATGCCTTAATAATGACTAAATAGCACCATTAACGTGCTCGGAGTAAAGCTAGGAGAGCCTAATGAATTCAGGAGCTCCTGAGCATATAAGCAACTCTGGTAATGCCTTACGATGGCTGGCATGCTGCACTCTTGGCTGGGGCTTGGGTATAAGGCTGCGTCTGAGTTATGGGGCTAGGGTACAGGTTTGGTGCTAGAGTACTAAAATGGGGTTGGATCTGGGATTGAGGTATTAAGCAGGAATTTAGGGCTGGGGTATAGGCATGAGGCTGGGGTAGGGTTGCAAAATTCCATGAATTGTCAAAAATTACCTGGTTTTCCGGAAATCCTGGTTGGATGCTTCTGGATTTCTGGCGTAGTCCCTCCTGATTCCGTGAATTTTGGGAATTTATTGAAAGTTCCCGGAGTTTTGCAACCCTAGGCTGGGGTATCAGGCTGAGGCTGGGGCTAAGGTTTAGGGGACCCAGGCACATAGGGCTGAGAACTCTGTTCTAAGGAACTGTGACCTGTAACTGCGTGGAAGAGTTTGTTGTGGGAGCTGAGCCTGGTATTCAGTGCTGCTAGCAGCGGGCCAAACTAGGAGCCGTGTGTGTGGATGCTGCATTCAGATAGGATCTCAGTGGGGGGTGTGAATGTGTGATCGGAGACTAAAATCATTACAGTACGCCTGGTCACTGTGTCCTTGGCTCTTCCTTCCTTCCTTCTGCTGAGCTGGGCTTCCCGCTTCCTCTAGCTAGCCTCTCTCTCTCTCTCTCTCTCTCTCTCTCTCTTTCCCTATCTCTCTCTTTTATCACCTCTTCTCCCCCTCTTTTTTCTCTCATCTCTCCCTTTTCTCTATTTTTTTCGCTTGTCTCGCTTCTTTCTGTGTTTCCTCTCCTCCTCTCTCTATGGTAATGCCACTTCCTTTACATCCTCTCTCATCCACCTATTCCCTCCTATTTTGTAGTTTCTCTATGCCCTTCTCATATTCATTTCTCCTCACTGTCCATTATTTCTCTCTCTCCCTTTTCATCTCCCCGTCCCTCTTTACGCCACATGCCCACGCAACCACTAAGGTTCAGTATGTGGAAGGCTGCTCCTGAAGCATAGGGCCAGAGAGAGAGGAAGAGAGAAAGAGAAAGAGAGAGAGAGAGAGAGAGAGAGAGAGAGAGAGAGAGAGAGAGAGAGAGAGAGAGAGAGAGAGAGAGAGAGAGAGAGAGAGGGGGGGGGGGGAGAGAGAGAGAGCGAGAGAGAGAGGGGGAGAGGGGGAGAGAGAGGGTGAAAGAGAGGTTGGAAGAGGGAGTGTGTGTGTGTGTGTGTGTGTGTGTGTGTGTGTGTGTGTGTGCGTGCGTGCGTGCGTGCGCGTGTGTGTGTGTGTGTGTTCAGTAATGCCAAGGTTGCAAATATGCAAGCATCTAAACCGATAAACAAAATCAATAAAGGTTTTAAAAGCACGATCAAACAAATATGATCACTTATGATTAGTGAACACATATACCGTTCAATCCTTTCTCACCTATTGATTTACACATTTCATGCAATTGGAAATGTAATCATGAATAACCTATTGAAAACACTGGATACATTTGTACACTCTTTATAAGGTGGCACAGCAATGCATTCATATTGAAACAGGTTCCAGGTAGGGGGAGATATTATTACTGAAGAACATTATGTGGTTTTTTATTAAAGAATTCATAACCTTTTGTATTTCTGAGGGAGAATATTTCAAGGAAATAAAATGAGAGCACTCAATTGTTAAGCTGTATTTCAAGCATAAACTGTATATATACAGCAGAAGTGTTTTTCATGTTTTTCATGTTGTTTTTGTGCAAATGTGCTTACAAAATTAATATATACAGTCCAAATACAAATGTGTTGTATCCTTATATTTGTTTATATGCAAAACTAAGTTAATCATTAAAGAAGGATAACAAAGTACATGATGATAAAATAATATAATCCAAGGTTGTGTGTTCTACCACATAGGGTCTCTTATTTCTTCCTCTTTTCATTACCTGCCTGTATAGTGTGTACTGTAGCCTAGGCCTGTGTGCTCAGCCAGGTTGATCAAGATCCACTGTGAAATTAGACGTCGGGATATTACTTCAAAACTGGCCACCAGCGGCAACGGTGAGTGCTATTACCAACAAATATCCTTGGATTTTGCAAGGGTGTTGTGGATGTGATTGACGGTTCCGAGGACCTTGTGTTCAATACAAGTGCTAGGCACTTGTTTTTAGCCTATCCCAAACCTTCACCCTTAATTTAACCATTCGTAATTCATCCCTAAATTTAACCTCTGAAATTAGACATTTCTGGACTATAGTCTGATGCTGAAGTGAGACTGTGAGAGCTTGTCGGTGTGCTATCCCTGAGTCCACAAACAAACACACACACACACACAAAGCATTATTATCACAATAAAAAGTAGGCCAAATCTATAACGGTCTGTAACAGAGTTGACACCTCTACACCCCAGAAGAGAGAATAATCATTTAATTACATTAAGAACAGGAATATTACTATTGTAATACAGTAGGCCTACTCTTACACAGTATATGTATGTAGTTGAGTCCAGTACAGTAGTGCTGGTAGTTGAGTCCAGTACAGCAGTGTTGGTAGTTGAGTCCAGTACAGTAGTGCTGGTAGTTGAGTCCAGTACAGTAGTGTTGGTAGTTGAGTCCAGTACAGTAGTGCTGGTAGTTGAGTCCAGTACAGTAGTGCTGGTAGTTGAGTCCAGTACAGTAGTGCTGGTAGTTGAGTCCAGTACAGCAGTGTTGGTAGTTGAGTCCAGTACAGTAGTGCTGGTAGTTGAGTCCAGTACAGTAGTGTTGGTAGTTGAGTCCAGTACAGTAGTGCTGGTAGTTGAGTCCAGTACAGTAGTGTTGGTAGTTGAGTCCAGTACAGTAGTGCTGGTAGTTGAGTCCAGTACAGCAGTGTTGGTAGTTGAGTCCAGTACAGTAGTGTTGGTAGTTGAGTCCAGTACAGTAGTGTTGGTAGTTGAGTCCAGTACAGTAGTGTTGGTAGTTGAGTCCAGTACAGTAGTGTTGGTAGTTGAGTCCAGTACAGTAGTTTTGGAAGTTGAGTCCAGTACAGTAGTGTTGGTAGTTGAGTCCAGTACAGTAGTGTTGGTAGTTGAGTCCAGTACAGTAGTGTTGGTAGTTGAGTCCAGTAGTTTTGGAAGTTGAATCCAGTACAGTAGTTTTGGTAGTTGAATCCAGTACAGTAGTGTTGGTAGTTGAGTCCAGTACAGTAGTGTTGGTAGTTGAATCCAGTACAGTAGTGTTGGTAGTTGAATCCAGTACAGTAGTGTTGGTAGTTGAGTCCAGTACAGCAGTGTTGGTAGTTGAGTCCAGTACAGTAGTGTTGGTAGTTGAGTCCAGTACAGTAGTGTTGGTAGTTGAGTCCAGTACAGTAGTGTTGGTAGTTGAGTCCAGTACAGTAGTGTTGGTAGTTGAGTCCAGTACAGTAGTTTTGGTAGTTGAATCAAGTACAGTAGTGTTGGTAGTTGAGTCCAGTACAGTAGTGTTGGTAGTTGAGTCCAGTACAGTAGTGTTGGTAGTTGAATCCAGTACAGTAGTGTTGGTAGTTGAATCCAGTACAGTAGTGTTGGTAGTTGAGTCCAGTACAGCAGTGTTGGTAGTTGAGTCCAGTACAGTAGTGTTGGTAGTTGAGTCCAGTACAGTAGTGTTGGTAGTTGAGTCCAGTACAGTAGTGCTGGTAGTTGAGTCCAGTACAGTAGTGTTGGTAGTTGAGTCCAGTACAGTAGTGTTGGTAGTTGAGTCCAGTACAGTAGTGTTGGTAGTTGAGTCCAGTACAGTAGTGTTGGTAGTTGAGTCCAGTACAGTAGTGTTGGTAGTTGAGTCCAGTACAGTAGTGTTGGTAGTTGAGTCCAGTACAGTAGTGTTGGTAGTTGAATCCAGTACAGTAGTGTTGGTAGTTGAATCCAGTACAGTAGTGTTGGTAGTTGAGTCCAGTACAGCAGTGTTGGTAGTTGAGTCCAGTACAGTAGTGTTGGTAGTTGAGTCCAGTACAGTAGTGTTGGTAGTTGAGTCCAGTACAGTAGTGTTGGTAGTTGAGTCCAGTACAGTAGTGTTGGTAGTTGAGTCCAGTACAGTAGTTTTGGTAGTTGAATCAAGTACAGTAGTGTTGGTAGTTGAGTCCAGTACAGTAGTGTTGGTAGTTGAATCCAGTACAGTAGTGTTGGTAGTTGAGTCCAGTACAGTAGTGTTGGTAGTTGAGTCCAGTACAGTAGTGTTTTTTAGTTGAGTCCAGTACAGTAGTGTTGGCTGCCTGTCTCCTGTCATCTCTCTTCTCTCAAACACACAGAAAATGTAAACAAGACTGAGATTCCCTGGGCTCTGATTGGTGGATTCCCTGCCTGGCGGTAATGTCCTTGAGAATGTGCAGACAAGGGACAGATAATGTTCTGACACCAGATACTCTAAACCCAGTCCCAGATCAACACATACTCCCCTCTCCTTCTTCTCTGCTTATGCTGTCCATCCATCTGGGTGGAGGAATGGAAGGATGAGGGGATTAAGGGATGTCTTAAGAAGAAAGTATCACATATATGATGTACTGTTTTATATTTTTTTTTAATGTATTTTATGTTTTAAGTGTAATATAAGTGTCTTAATGTGTTTGGACCCCAGGAAGGGATGCCTGATAAAATTCACATAAATACATGTCCTCATCTATTAAAAAGAGATGATAGATATGTCTGCCTGAATGACTATTCATTCTCTGTAGACACAGTGCCGTCTATCCCCAACATGCAGCTATCTCATCCACCTTGTAAGCAATAATATCAGCAGTTTATAATTGAAACAGGGTTTGTATTCTAAATGTATTATTTTAAAGTGTGAATTTCAAAATGTTAATATCTTCACACACACCAATTATCAAGAAAAAGTATTTAGAAAGAAGTTCAACAGTTAAGTTGAATTCATGCTGAATCCATTCATCCATTACACAGAGGTAACTTTAGGTTAATGCAAGGGCGTCATGCAGCCCAAAAATCTGAGGGGGCACAAAGTACGTGAGGATGGTTGGGGGGTGGGTCCGGAAGTTGGAGAATTTAACATTTTTCAAACACCTGAGACAGCTTTTTCTTGAAAATCTAGAGCCATAATCAGTGTGCTTAATTCTATGAAAAAAATCTGTCTATTTTTCTGCATATCTAAGCCTACCTCTTGAGCTGTCTGTACCCTGAATAGTGTTTATTTTTTTAAAGAAACTTAATATGCTTCTCTACTAAAATCTGTCTAAAAGATTGAAAGGATTGTGAATATTATTCAGTACATGTAGTTATTGCTTTGCTTTCCTAAATTCTACTAACATTGCCAGCAAGCAAAAAATCAAAAAATGATATATATATTTGTCACATGTGCCAAATACAAGTGTTAAGAAAGTATTTACTAAATATACTGGAGTAAACAATACATTTTAAATTTTAAAAATATATAAAGAAATATCAATGATAAAATAACAGTAAAGGGGTGGGGGTCAATGCAAATCATCCGGGTATCCATTTGGTTAGCTGTTCAGGGGTCTTATGGCTTGGGGGTAGATGCTGTTAAGAAGCCTTTTAGACCTAGACTTGGCGCTCCGGTACTGCTTGCCGTGCGGTAGCAGAGAGAACAGTATGTGACTAGGGTGACTGGAGTCTTTGTCAATTTTTAGGGCCTTCTCTGACACCTCCTGGTATTGAGGTCCTGGATGGCAGGAAGCTTGACCCCAGTGATGTACTGGACCTTACACACTACCCTCTGTAGTGCCTTGTGGTTAGAGGCCAAACAGTTGTCATACCAGGCGGTGATGCATGCCAGCTAAGGTACAGGTAAGTGCCAAAATAATGGAAACTGAGGGATACAAAATATATTGAAAGCAGGTGCTTCCACACATGGTTCCTGAGTTAATTAAGCAATTAACATCCTGTCATACTTAGGGTCATGTATCAAAATGCTGGGCAGGCCATTATTTTGGCTACCATGGCTATGCCCCCCTAGGATGACAATGCCCCCATCCACATGACACGAGAGGTCCCTGATTGGTTTGAGGAGCATTTAAACGATGTAAGCCATATGACATGGCGGTCTCAGTCACCAGATCTCAACCCAAATGAACCCTCATGGGAGACTCTGGAGCGGCCCCTGAGACTCCATTTTCCACCACCATCAACAAAACACCAAATTATGGAATTTCTTGTTGAAGAATGGTGTCGCATCTTTCCAATAGAGTTCCAGACACTTGTAGAATCTATGCCAAGCTGCATTGAAGTTGTTCTGGCTTTATTTTGGAAGTTGCCTGTAGTTAGACAAGCTAGCTACTCTAACTTGATTGATAGCCTGAAATGGCTTCTTGACAGCCAGTTATGAGGTTGGGAGATTGGGAACCTATCTGGGCTAGCTTCATAAAATTGCTAGGTGGCTAGTAGTATTACTGAGAAACAACAACAACCACAACAATATCTATATATATTTTTAAACAGGACAAATCTGAGAGGGCACATGCCCCTATGCCTTATGGGCATGATGTCTCTGGTAAATGCAGTATTCAGCCCTGTGACAGGGGAAAGATCAAGGACTATAGAAAGGAATTCACCTTTCTCTGCCACTGCTATGCAGTTTGTGTAGAGGCCTATAAGAAATAGACGAGCCCATACAAATTAAAAGCACAGACAACTTGTGTAGGTGATAGTAATATCATAACGATATTTCCCACAAATTGGGGATTTGAATTGCTACATTTTCTTCCCCTTCCGTTTGTGCAGAGTTGCAATGTCAAAGATCTTATTTTACCGTAGGTACCTGCAAGGTGGGATTTCTGCAAACGTCAGCAGCACAGGCCAGCACCCAGAGTCTCCCTGGTCAACCTGGTCTCAGAGCATTTCATATTGTTGTCTGTTGGTCTCAAAGCATTTCCTATTATTCTGTATGTACATCCGAGACACTCAATTTAGCATGAAATGTATGTTTTGTATGGTATATATTACTTTGTGGACGTCCATCATACATGTTGTATGATACTGTATGTTATGAATTACAATTTGTATTATGTGTTAGGAATTTGAAAAACGTACAATATGTTACACATTTGCAAAACCTATGATACGTTACGAATTCTAGCTAGGTGGCTAACATTTGCTAGCTCGCTGATGTTAGCTAGGCTAGGGGTTAAGGTTAGCTAACGCGTTAAGTAGTTGCAAAGTTGCCCTTGATGAGATTTGAACTCACAACCTTTGGGTTGCTAGAAATTTAAGTTTTTTGCCTTAAGTAACCATTTTACATATGTAATCATACCAAAGATAACATTTCATACTTAATCGATTGTCTCAGATTTACTTACAGAATAATACGAGATGCTCTGAGACTAGGTTGCACTGCAGCACGAGATTAACGGGTGGTCCCAGTAAGGATTATGCTTCTGTTGTGCGCAGTATTTGGTCAAATTCCAGGGTTCCTACCATGCAATGTGTTCAAATCAAGAGACTAATCTAGAATTGATGACAGGCCTGCTACCAGTGACTGCAAAACGCAATCACAGACTGGTAAAGTAGGCTATGGCCACAGTGGGCCTGCTACACTAATTTTGCCTCTGTAACATGTGCAGCAGCTTTGTTTCAGTAATAGCCAATAGGGCCATGTTTTTTCACTAAGAAATGAGGCTGGTCTGTATTTCCAACAGTGTGCATGTAGACTATAGGCATACACATTTAGGCCGCACGTTCATGAACACAATGCTATGACTTCATATCAGCTACTGTATCTCGGGAAATGCCTTCACCTATAGCCTACGTAACGTGGTATCATAACTGTATTTAGCTTATAATGGACATTACATATTTCTGTTCAGTAGGCTTATACGCTACGACTAAAGTACAGTCGACGTATTCAGCTCAAAACGGTGTGGCAGGAATTGGGCTATGTTTTAGTGACGGAAAGATTTACCAGAACGCTGTAGGCATGTCTTCCTAAAAACATACTTTTCCCGAAACTGTAGGCTAAATGTGTAGCTCTGTGTATAAGATCGGAGCCGCCTGTAGCTTGCAACGGAGCATTCACATTACTCCATGTTACATTTAGCAGACACTCATATCCAGAGCGACTTACAGGAGCATTTAGGGTTAAGTGCCTTGCTCAAGGGCACAGCGACAGATGTTTCACCTCTCGGCTCGGGAATTTGAACCAGCAACATTTTGGTTACTGGCCCTTAGCCGCCAGTCTCTACCTGCTTCCATGATCTGCTGTTAATTTGGTCATGACGTAATTTGGGGAGAAAGGGAGGGAGAGAGAGTATATAGAATAAACAGTCCGAGAAAGGTAATTGCCATTTCAATGACTTTAATAAGCAAAATAGGAAACCATTTCTTCCAACAACAACAAAAAATAAGACGAAACAGAAACCAGCCTGAATGGAACTATAACAGTTCAAATTTAAGATATTTTTTTGTATCTTATTTATATAAACAGGATTGAAAATTGATCCCCATCATCATCATCGCAAAATACATGAAATTAAAAACAAAACAACAACCCGCTGCTGCAGTTTCAATTTGATTTCAACACAGTTGAATCAGTAACAAACCAAGAGATTGTTAAATGCATGACTTTTCAACAATAGTTTTTTAAATGCAAGCACCATGCTTATTCAATATGATCTGACAGTTTGTTAATTTAAATCATTAAAATAAAAACTTTAATATGCATCTGGCCAGCAGAACCAGAATCACCAAATAATAATACAGACGAAAACATAATATCATATAACATAACATACACAACAGTTTTCATTTCGAGATTTTGCACAACCTGAATCCTTTATTTTTACTGACCGGCAGCAAAAAAAAATAATCAGGAAAACATATAGCATTAATATATTTAAACTTCGTATTTTGAAACGCATGCGCAATCTAAATACTTGTTAATTGTACATAAAACCCCTGAAATGGTTAACGTTGTTGAACATGTTTTAAAAAATGCTTGATATTGCCGAGGAAGAGTACAAAATATATAGTATATCACTGTTAATGCGATGCAGCTGCACCCAATAAAATACATTAATCAAGTTGAGAAATGATGTGACTATCCCGTTCTTCACATTATATAATGGGGTTAGGGTTACGCAATAGTTAACATAATGGCATTTCTGGCTAAGAAAACCTCTGCTGACTACAGCACCAGACGGAAATGAAATGTAATAACATGTATAACAGTTTTTTTTAATATACTATAGCCTATATGCATCCTAGGAGTAGAACACAAAGTTATGCATGGTGCGTAAATGTGGTGCGCAAAGAACCATCACTCATCTGCTAATATTCTAGATATGCGTTTGTTTTGACAGCTTCGCACTATTATCCCATTGTGTCATAAGGTTATTATTAAGCTTGCATCTATCTTGTCTTATTATTATTATTATTATAGAATAATAGTATGTCTTCCTTCAAGGGGGTCTGTACAAAACTCAAAATGAAAACGAAAAACAAATCATTAGGCTATCCAAAAAGTGCACTTAATATACAAAGTTTGTTGTCTTTAAATGCAACTGCAAAATGCCCATATCTCTGAATCAATACCCACAAAATGAAAATCAAACAACAAGAAAAAATAATAAAACACAACTCAAAGAAAGAAAGAAGTTAAAAACCAGCCTCCTCGATCTTGGTGTGCAGTTTTGCGGTTGCGTAATATTTACAAGGCTACAGAAGGCCTACTGTCCTCATTCCATTCCTCTAAACCCCACAACACTATGGAGAAGCGCAGATCAACGACATGCTCTTAAGATACACGAGAAACAAAAAAAAAGTACAAAATAGAAATTATTACCGTACATGTCCAGCATGCAGGATTAATATTTTAATGCAGAGTTTTGTTTTAATATATATTCGAATATAACCAAGCAGGCAATAAACAAATGAGATGTTGCATAACATGTAAGTAGACAGAAGTAAAGTTTGCATAATGTGGAGTCTTGTTTAGCAACTCTCTTTTTCAGGCCCAGTGTCGAATGTGAGTCTCAAAACGCTGCGTTGTTTGTTGTGTAGGCCCAGGTCGGGCGGTCATCCCACTAACAGACACAGTAAAAGCAGTATAGCCTAAAAAGAGGAAAGTTCACCCGCCGCTTCTCTCTTCTCTCGGGAAGTTGAAAAAAGTATATTTACTACAAGCAACTAATCTACAAAGATGCGCGGCGTTGACCCAACATTCTACCTTGTTCTTTGTATCTCAGTTGTCACGTGGATCGAGAGAGATGGTTAGATATGAGAATATTATTTTATGGATTATTCTTCTAATATGAATATAGTTGTTGACTGTCATTAGTACAGTAAATATGAAGGGGTATTTGATTATTATGGTTTGTTCATTAGCATCAGTTGGTGGTGGGGTAGGGGTGAGTCAATAGAGCTATAATAACAACTCACATGAAAAACTCTGGGGATGACGGGTTGTCACTAGTAGGCCTAGACCCAGCCTCGCGGATCCCGTTATTCGCTCCCGTTCCCGTCAGTTTCTCACACTTGAGTTTGTAGGCGTCCCTCTCGCGTGCCAGCCGGTTGATCTCCGCCTTGAGCGCCTCCACCTGGTCTATCAGATGAGTCTTCTCATTCTCCAGCACGTGCTTCTGCTGCACCCGCTTGTAACGGCAGGACTGTGCGTAGCCCCGGTTCTTCAGGGTCCGCCTCTTCTGCTTGAGGCGGATGACATCGTCCTTGGTGAATCCCCGCAGGTGTCTGTTCAGCTCCCTCACAGACATGGACACCAGCTGGTCGTCAGAGAAGCGGTCCTCCACGTTGCCTGAGCCATGGTGCCCCTGGCCCGAGTGGCCGTGGTGGTGATGGTGGCGGTGGTGGTGGAGGGCTTGGTGGGAGTCTGGAGAGACGGGGGACGGGCTGTCTGGGTCCTGGCTGTGGTGGTGGTGGTGGTGCTGGGTGTGGGGGTGGCTGAGCCCCCCCGGGTGTCCAGAAAGGTCATCAGGGTGGTGTGGGATGCCGCCCCCATAGGGATGGTGGTGCTGCTGGGGATGGCCATGATGGTTGTGGTGTTGGTGAGGGCCTCTGTAGCCATCGAAGGCGCCCTGCTGCAGCTGCTGCTGGACGTGCTGGGGTGGGGGGTGGCCGTGGGCCGTGGCTCCGATCAGGGCCTCCACTGCGTCCTCCGGGGTCAGGCTGAGCGTCTGTGGATCGATCTGCTGGTGGTACCCGCCGTTGGGCATCCAGTACAGCTCCTCCAGATGGTTCTTCTGCTCTGTGGGGCTGAAGCTGGGCGAGGAGGGTACCGAGCTACATGGTGTGCTGATCGGGGTGGAGGACACAGAGCCCTGGGGCTGGAGCCGAGTGCACTGGCGCACCCCGGCGCGTTCCAGCCCGGCCAGACCTTCTTTCTTCACGTCGAACTTCATTAGGTCAAAGTCGTTGACGTATTCCAGAGCCAGAGGGCTGTTGGGGAGCTCAGGGCCCATGCTCAGCTCTGCGCTCATGGTGCTGCCGCGACTCTGATGCAGATGGGTGAAGGTGGTTGCCAGCGTCGCGAAAACAGACGTGTTAATAATAAGCGTCTCTTCTCCAATCGCTTGTCTCATGCAGTAGTTTTTCCTACTGCTCCAATGCTGCAGACTCGTGTACTGTTGCATGTAACACCGTCCGGAGAGGTAAAAAAGTAGAAAACTAAAAACAAGTGGAACAAACTTTGAGACTAGTGCACTGCAAACGACATGGGAATTTTCGTCATGTAGCCTACTTCTTTCTGCTAGCTGGCTCTGGTCAACAGACGAGAAGTAGATGTAGAAATAATGTTGTCTCAGTGCAAAAGTAAATCGTCAGTCCTTTCAGAACAAATGAACTTAAAAAATAAAAACATAAATAAAAATAATACCGAGTTGTCGTTGACGCAGGCTCCTGTCCTGTCCTCGTCAACGTTGTAGATATAAGGTATAGTCCTTGTTTTCGCCAGGAAAAGAAGAAGTAGCTGAGACTATGGAGTCTGTTTTTTTTTTTGCTTGGAGAAGCAGCCTTCCAGCTCTGCACCGCAGAGATTTGAGCTCTCCTTTCCTTCCTGACACACTCAGTCTCGAGTATTCAGCAGACTGCGCTGACTGCCTGCCAGCACTTTATGCTTATAGCGCACTGTGACGTCAGGCTGGAAGGCAGGTCCCCTTGCCTGCCCCTCTCCAATAGGGAGCGGTGTATTCTCTGAATTAGAATAAAGGAGGGGAGAGGTTGGAGGAGAGGGAGGAGGGAGAGCGGAGCGCTCTTTCTGACAGCTACGAAGGAGGGGGTGAGAAAGGGTAGAGGGAGTGAAGAGCTGAATGCCTTCACTTAGGAGAACCAATGGCATGTTATCGTTTAACAGCCCACGTTTTAGGCCTAATTCCCCTCTTCTACGGCAATTATCTCCCAGTTTACACTGAACAGAGAGAATGAAGTGATCTGCATACATAAGGATCCATAAAAACTTGATGTTTTTGTTGAAAAGTGTTTTACGGTATTATAATATTTTAAGTGTTTTACGGTATTATAATTTAAGCTTTACCCACGCATAAAACCCTTTAGAGGCACAAAATAACTAAATAATTTCAAACCTGGAGTAAAATGTAAGATTCAATAATGACAAAGTAACCATTCACATGCATTGGGACGTTGTTTAGTAACCTGTTTTGAAGACGTGCAGGCCTTTTAATTAGACTTTTCAATGGGGGAAAGTGAGCTGTTGCCTCTTCGAAACGTAACCTATATATTTCTAATTTTCCAACTAGAGAAACATGATTCTGAAAATCTAACTATAACCTACACTTTAAAACCTCCTTTGTAATTGAATCTCCAAATGTTGTTCTTTACCAACATAGTTGATTCTGAATCACTAAATGCTGTCTTTCTGTGGTCTACTCGATTTGTTTCTGAGCTTCAATTAATATTTCTATCTAATCCACAATTATTTGCACCAGATATAGACTATTGGCATAAGCCTAGACTATTCTATACTTTGTATGTGTGTTTTTCCCAATGTAGATATGCACGTACTTCCAAGTTCCAAATCTTGACAACATACTCCCGGATTTAAAGACATTGAGAAAAGGTTATGTTGTTAGACTATAGAGTACAAGTACATTCTGACATCGTGCCAATCGTAATATCAGCATGGAGGCCGAGCGAGAGACAGAACGCTCTTTCTTGGCTCGAACATTGTGTAGTGCGTATATGGCAAAGCATTGGAAGCTTTGAAAAGCACCACTGGTGAGTAGGTACTGTGAAAAGAGGCTCAAGACTGCCGCTCCGTGGTTCTAACGGACGCTGCACGGAGGCCTCGCTCGGCAATGTTGGTTTTTCGTTCAATTAGACACTAATTGAATCATGCATTTGATTAACCGTTTTTCTTTTAGGAATTGATTTTGTTTATGCATAACACTTTATTAGATACTTTTGTATGTAGTTGTTATTAGTAGGCGTATTATAAAGTAAAATTAAGTTCACATTCACATTACATATTCTAAGGGAAAACAAATAGTTATTGGACAATAAAATAAGACCTTCAGGAATATAAAAGTGAATTGTGGGCCTTTGCATTTATTTACATTGGAATAATTGCCTTTATCTGTTCTAAGAGATGTCTTGATTTCCTGCAGAAGGAAGTTACTTGTAAATTAGTCAATTTGATGAATCGATTCTATTATTATCCCGTTTCCACCTCATATCCACGCCTGAGCTCATGGCCCCGGCCAGTACTTATCGATTAGACTGAAGATGGAGGGGACCGGGCGCCACATGCACACATCATCCAATACCTGTTTGTTTAAATACTTCATTAACTTCAACTCCGCATCTCTTCACGATGTATCAAGATGCTGAAATAAACTACAAATTCCAATCTTCTCACACATTTTTCCATTCAGATAATTCATAGGTTATTTGCATGATTCAGTCCATATTATGCTACAAAAAAAAGAAACACGTTCCCATATTTTTGTCTGGTTTTAAAATGTAATAAAAATCGAATAAACTCATGACTGACTTGAGTAGCAGCAAAAAGTGAAGGAATGTTCTCTCACATTGTCAATGTTAGGCCTATAAGTAATTCGAGCTTTTATAAGAGTAGGCTGAAAGACATCAATTGACGTTTTATGCAGTGATAAATATATAGGCAACTCTACTTTCTGACAGAAGCCATCAAGACTTCACCCCCCCCCCCACACACACACACACACAAAAGAAATGGACCAATATGGTTGGCCAAAAGTGTATTAATATTATTATTATTATGTGTTGTTTTTATTAGCAGTTTTTTACTTTAACACTATTACTGTTTACGATACTACTCACTTAGGCTATAATAACATAATTACATTTCCAATAAAAGGTTTTATATCAAAATATATTAATTGTTACATTATTTGAAAACCAATCAATTAATCCATCTTCCTACGTAAAAATATGAATCTATACCGTTTCTAATGTCAGCAGATCACCAGGCACGTCTCAAGCGCACTGACTGCCTGAGTGAAGGTACTGTATATAGGGCTGAAGCGTTGGGCCGGCGACAGCGTTAGTCCCTCTTTAACAACTTTTCCCTGAAACATTCCCAGAGGCAGAGCGCGTACCGAACCCTGACAGCATTATCCCAAACGCCCGGTGCATAGGCTATCAGGCCATACGATAGGGTACAATGAATTATACTACCAACCCAGTATCATGAGCTATAAAACTACTCGTAGACCTGACTGTTGTACTGCGTAAAAGCCTCGTATCTATCCCAGCCGAGTCGAACAAAGTTTAACACCATGTTTCTCCTTCTGCAGAGAGACTGGGAGCTTGTTGGTTTTATTCGGACCTGAAGGCAGCGCCATTAGCGTGTAATGCGCTCTAATATACCCCGGCCTGTCGTAATAGCCAAGCAGGCAGGCAGGCCGCCGTCGGCTCTACCCCCTTCGGTAATAGCATGGCTGTAATGGAGACGCGAGATGTAAAAAGCGTCCATGTCAGCAGCATATCGCTGGTTAATGATCTATTAAGTGATCCGTGTGCTTATGGACAGCGAAAAAAAGTGTTGATGTTTGCTTATTTAGCCTCTAATGAGTCTCCCGTCCTACGGATTTTAGGAATGAATAACAAGAAATAAAATCACCTTTAAAATGTTCACATTTAAACAGTGCAGGGCACAACGGACTCTGTAGTGGTGAGGAGGCACGCGCTCCCCACAGCAACACTCCTCGCACCGGGAGCACGAGGCCATGTCACCTGCTCCTGTAACGGCGAGGGGCACGAGGTCATGGCACCTGCTCCGGTAACGACGAGGGGCACGAGGCCATGGCACCTGCTGCTATGAGGGCGAGGGGGCACGAGGCCTGCTGGTTTGATAATGTTGGGAGTAGCGGCTTCGGCTAAATCAAGTCTCCCCCAACCAACTGGATGTGTATTGGCTTGCAGTACTTCAGAGCGCTTTTATTCCAGCAGCACATGTAGGTAAGGATGGCGTGGCGCGCGCAGGTTTTGCGGCTGGGCATAACAACAGAGGCTCGAGCTGTTGGCTTTATGATTCTGTTTCAGAGGCTTCCGTATTTTTCTCCATTGACTAAACTTTTACAAATTTGAAACGCACCGGTTCGTCTTTATGAAAGTGGGTAATGGTGTATGGTTGTTTTCTGGACCTATTTGCATGTATAATGATTAACGCAAATATCCCCCACAGATCATCCATCAATTCCAGGAAAGAGAGAGAGGAAAGTGTGTGTGTGTGTGTGTGTGTGTGTGTGTGTGTGTGTGTGTGTGTGTGTGTGTGTGTGTGTGTGTGTGTGTGTGTGTGTGTGTGTGTGTGTGTGTGTGTGTGTGTGTGTGTGTGTGTGTGTGTTTGCGTGCGTGCGTGCGTGAGCGAGAGAGCATGTGTGTTTGCGTGTGAGAGAGGGGCAGATATATAATGATGCTTTGTAGTGTGTTGCGCACGGAGAGCCTCGCGAGTCACCGTGGCTTTAACGCACTCAGCCACAGTGCGCGAGAGCGCTCTAGACCGAGGACAAGAGCATTACGCGCTACGGTGTACCAATGACCCCCGGGTTCTAGAGCCCAAAGTTTCACTGGCGCTTCTCGAGTTCTACAATATTAGGAGAGAGAAAGAGAGAAAGAGTGAGAAATTGTTCAATAGGCCGAAAATTATACGACTGTGATTTAACCAAACCCCTTATCGAATGCAATTAACCTTTTATGCTTACTTCATAGTTAAAAATCTAGAATAATTCTATATGCCTGTATGTTTAGTCAGTTGAATATGTTCTACTATAAAGAATGAGCATGTTTAGTCTGTCTGTAGGCTATATATCTCTATGCTTACGTTGTTCAGTCATAGTCATCATTTGGACTATATTATTCAACCCAATCCTGTTAAAATTTGGACTATATTATTCAACCCAACCAAATTACAGTTCACGAGAGCGCGCCTAAATACTTATCACTTCATGGTCGATTTTACTTGATATATATAAAAACAGTGGTAGAAACCTTAGCTCTGATATTGAGTTGGACAAGGGGGAGTCATCAATTATTTTCAATATTACTTTTAAAATGATCCCGTCTGATAATTACCTCTCCATATAGAAACTAAACCATAAGCATTCCCGACAATATGACCAGGTTACTACAGCTCAACACCGACTTCAACATGGGCAGATCAATTGATAAGCTATAGTATAATGATAAATACAAAAATATATAGTTATTTGAGCTGAGCAAGCTTTAAAAAAAAGTGAGAAAAATGTCGATTTTTAAAGAAGACAACATTTTGTGCAGTCTGTCATCTCTACCGTCGAGATGAGATTGTCGTTAATTTAGAGTTGAATATCTGTACAGTAACTCAGATATTCTTGTTTACTCGAAGAAGATCGATGAACTGCAGTGAAAACATGTATTATTAAGGCGTGTCATCGCTATGTAGGCTACGCTGTGTCCAGGAGTATACCTCTAAAAGTATCTAACATCCCCGAGAGCGATAATTGACTGGGGAAGTCTTTAAAGACAGAACAAGTGGTGAGATAAGTGGAAATGCCTCTCATAAATATGAAAAGGGGAATCGATTTAGCAGTGAACACCAAATGCTTACCCTTTATAAAGACTGACTCAGAGGAAGAACTAAGTTAGCATTTTATGTAAATGCAACACTAGGCCGACACCTTTTTAAGACATATGGAGATACATGTAGGCCTATCCAAAACATGTGTTCCTATGGTCTGTTTCACTAATGCAGTGATGTATCTGTCCCGAAGAAGGCCAGGGTCTAGGCTACTCGGTCGGAGAATATAGAGCTTATTTCTTAGAGCAGAGTTGCATTCGTGTGTGTGTGTGTCACATTGACACGGAGATTTGGACAGGTAGTGATGGCTAAATAGTATATCCTAACTGTATTGAATCTGAATATATATGGACTTTGTGGCGTAGGCTATCCTAGAGAAAGGATTATGGTTGAAAACAGAGCAACAAGACAAAAGTCAGATAATCAAAGTGTATGCAATTATTTTTTTGTCATTAGAATGTCACGCCTTGCACGAATGTAGCATAATTATGTGTTATGCGAAATGAGGGGTCGCGCAATCTTGTTTTTTAACTCTTGTGTCTGTCCTTTTCATTAACAAAAATTCAGTGGACACTGAAACGGTGAGCCAAAGAGAGAGAGGAAGAGAGAGAGAAAGAGAGAAAGAGATTAAATAAATAATACTAACCACATCAATCTGCTTGTCTCCAAAATAATTTCAGTTTGTGCTGTAATGCAGGCCAATTCCAAGTATGGGGAATGTGGTTGAGTGATATGCAGTAAATAAAACAAAGGATAAAGAACATAAAATACCCTGACATATTGTTCTCGTTTGACCCTCCAAGAAAAAAGTTACACAGTTATGCAATTATAGATTTGATTGGGATTTCAATGGGTGATGTAAAATTAACTGGCTCCATACCAACAGGCCTTTGGTGAAATGCATGTTACAGTATCATATAGCTGCATCCATATAGGCACAATATGTAAAAAATAAAATAAAATAAAAAATAATTAAAACATGTCTTTCAACCAATCTTGTTTACCGGGATAGGCAATATATACAGCTAAACATTTTATTAAACTCACTATAACATCCCATAACTCATCATAACAAAAATGTCTATAGTTGCCAATCACTATAACAAATGAATCATGTTAACAGTTTGTCAAAACATTTTTATTAATTCGCATAATTCATCATGTATAAGTAAATGAACACAATCCATTTGCACATAATCCATCGTAGCCATATGCACCCCGCGTCTCCGTCCATCTCGTCTGCCTGGAGACCATTTGGTTCCATTACACCATCAACTATTAGAGAGACGCTGCGTGGTCTGCCTTTTTTCTAGACATGCAGAACCCAGCCAACCATTATTCTTGGCATGAAAAGATCTCTTTCCCTGAAATGAAATATAACATTAAAATGTCACTGTCGAGGAGTATCCTCCGTATTTCATGTCTCGGTCTAATTGTGGGCACATGGGGCCGGAGTCATACTTACAGGGTATATTACATTTCCAACCCCATGTAATATTCTGGAAAATATGCGTCATCTGTTTACTTTATTGAGTGAAGATTAAAGAAAATAGTTCAATGGGCCTCAAAGTTGGAGGACAGATATCTGTGGAAGAGGTCACAAAATAATGCCATTGGTGGTTTACCCATCCATACATCCTGATGTTAACCTTTATTGGTGCAATAACCATGGAAATCTGTGTGAGCTTATTTATTAACCATGTAGTCAATCAGATGAACAACTGTAGTGCATGAAACAATGGTTGCATTGTAATGAAAATATAGAACTTATACTGGTACAAAATTATACTACATGCTAAATATAGTAGTAGTACTACTACTACTACTACTACTATTCTGCATTTTCATTGATTGAATATGCAGACAACACTGTTCCAGTAAAAAGTATAAATATCCATGGCAACATGTTTACAGTAAGTACAGTAGCCTGCAGTATGACTGTGTGTGTGACAGTACAACCATGGTGCTTTGGGTTTACAGCAGGACCTGGGGTGTGGTCGCATAGCAGATAGAGAGAATGAACGGATGCTTAAGTACACTGTCTGTGAACGCTGGTGTTGTGGCTTTAGAGAGGGGTCAGGGGTGTGGTACTGCGGTCAGGTAAATGGGAGGATACATATAAGTACAGTAGTGTGAGTGTGTCTGGCATTAGGAGCAGTGGTGCCGTTGAATTAGAGTCAGGCCAGGGTTAGGGTTAGGGGGAATGGACTGCTGACCTGCAGGTTGTGCTGATTCTGCTCCCAGGTGGACCATAGAACCACGACCACAGGACTCCTGGACATGCATTTTACCTGCAGTAATTACAACACTACTGTACTGCAGTACAAACATGGACATGTGTAAGCATTAGAAGTGGCTAGCATACTTAACTCCCATAGGCACTTGAGTAGATCTGAGAGAATTGGATAGGTATAAGAAATTTGCTGAAAACTACACCTACAGCCTATCAGAGGACATAGTACACCTAAAGCCTATCAGAAGACACGGTACACCTATAGCGTTTCAGAGGACACAGTGGAGCTATAGCCTATCAGAGGGCACGGGGGAGCTTTAGCTTTTCAGAAGGTACTGTGGAGTTATAGCCTATCAGAGGACACGGTGGAACTGTAGTGTATCGGAGGACACGGTGGAGCTATAGCCTATCAGAGGGCACGGGGGAGCTTTAGCTTTTCAGAGGGTACTGTGGAGTTATAGCCTATCAGAGGGCACGGGGGGGCTATAGCCTATCAGAGGGCATGGTGGAACTGTTGCGTATCAGAGGACACGGTGGAGCTATAGCCTATCAGAGGACACGGTGGAACTGTAGTGTATCAGAGGACACGGTGGAGCTATAGCCTATCAGAGGACACGGTGGAACTGTAGTGTATCAGAGGACACGGTGGAGCTATAGCCTATCAGAGGACACGGTGGAACTGTAGTGTATCAGAGGACACGGTGGAGCTATAGCCTATCAGAGGGCACGGGGGAGCTTTAGCTTTTCAGAGGGTACTGTGGAGTTATAGCCTATCAGAGGGCACGGGGGGGCTATAGCCTATCAGAGGGCATGGTGGAACTGTTGCGTATCAGAGGACACGGTGGAGCTATAGCCTATCAGAGGACACGGTGGAACTGTAGTGTATCAGAGGACACGGTGGAGCTATAGCCTATCAGAGGACACGGTGGAACTGTAGTGTATCAGAGGACACGGTGGAGATATAGCCTATCAGAGGGCACGTGGAGCTATAGCCTATCAGAGGGCACGTGGAGCAAGAGCCTTAAGCCTTTAACATCATGTCAAATCTACAGTTGAAGTCGTAAGTTTACATACACTTAGGTTAGAGTCATTATAACTTGTTTTTCAACCACTCCGCACATTTTTTGTTAAGAAACTATAGTTTTGACAAGTCGGTTAGGACATCTACTCTGTGCATGACACAAGTAATTGTTCTAACAATTGTTTATGGACAGATTATTTCACTTATAATTCACTATATCCCAATTCCAGTGGGTCAGAAGTTTACATACACTAAGTTAACTGTGCCTTTAAACATCTTGGAAAATTGCAGAAAATTATGTCATGGCTTTAGAAGCTTTTGATAGGCTAATTGACATCATTTGAATAAATTGGAGGTGTACCTGTGGATGTATTTCAAGGCCTACCTTCAAACTCAGTGCCTCTTTGCTTGACATCATGGGAAAATCGAAAGAAATCAGCAAAGACCTCAGAAAAAAAGGTAGACCTCCAGAAGTCTGGTTCTTCCTTGGGAGCAATTTCCAAATGCCTGAAGGTACCACGTTAACAATAGTACGCAAGTATAAACACCATGGAACCACACAGACATCCTACTGCTCAGGAAGGAGACTCGTTGTGTCTCCTAGAGATGAACGTACTTTGGTGTGAAAAGTGAAAATCAATCCCAGAACAACAGCAAAGGACCTTGTGATGATGCTGGAGGAAACAGGTGCAAGAGTATCTATATCCACAGGAAAACGAGTCCTATATCTACATAACCTGAAAGGCAGCTCAGCAAGGAAGAAGCCACTGTTCCAAAACCGCCATAAAAAAGCCAGACTACGCTTTGCAACTGCACATGGGGACAAAGATCATACTTTTTTGATAAATGTCCTCTGGTCTGATGAAACAAAAACAGAACTGTTTGGCCATAACGACCATCGTTATGTTTGGAGGAAAAAGGGGGAGGCTTGCAAGCCGAAGAACACCATCACAACTGTGAAGCATGGGGGTGGCAGCATCATCTTGTGGGAGTGCTTTGTGGCAGGAGGGACTGGTGCACTTCACAAAATAGATGGCATCATGAGGGAGGAAAATGTTGTGGATATATTGAAGCAATATCTCAAGACATCAGTCAGAAAGTTAAAGCTTGGTCATAAATGGGTCTTCCAAATGGACAATGGCCCCAAGCATACTTCCAAAGTAGTGGCAAAATGGCTTAAGGACAACAAAGCCAAGGTATTGGAGTGGCCATCACAAAGCCCTGACCTCAATCCCATAGAACATTTTGTGGGCAGAACTGAAAAAGCGTGCGAGCAAGGAGGCCTACAAACCTGACTCAGTTACACCAGCTCTGTCAGAAGGAATTGACCAAAATTCACCCAACTTATTGTCAGAAGCTTGTGGAAGGCTACATGAAACGTTTGACCCAAGTTAAACAATTTAAAGGCAATGCTACCAAATACTAATTGAGTTTATGTAAACTTCTGACCCACTGGGAATGTGATGAAATAAATAAAAGCTGAAAAAAATCATTCTCTCTTCTATTATTCTGACATTTCACATTCTTAAAATGAAGTGGTGATCCTAACTGACCTAAGACAGGGATTTTTTAATAGGATTAAATATCAGGAATTGTGAAAAATTGAGCTTAAATGTATTTGGCTAAAGTGTACGTAAACCTCCGACTTCAACTGTATGAAAGTATTTAGGGTGTAGGGGCTGGGCTAAAAGCTGGGGTTGTTTTGGAATAGGGCTTTTGGTGGGTGTCCTGGCTGGATTGTTGGATTGTTAAGGTGTACAGGAATGCCCTCGTTAATATTTGAACATATATAATATTTCAACATCCATAAGAGCACCTATGGAGGTGCCCTTATTAGCTGTGGGAGGGCCCAGGACTCCCAGGCACCCCATGATATTATTATTTATTTTAACTAGGGAAGTCATATTTACAATGATGGCCTACCCCGGCCAAAACCTAAACCAGACTACTCTGGGCCAACCACCCTATGGGACTCACAATCACGGCCAGTTGTGATACAGCCCAGGATTGAACCAGGGTCTGTACTGATGCCTCTAGCACTAAGATGCAGTGCCTTAGACCGCTGCGCCAATCTGGAGTCCGAGTGATAACTCGGGTGGCCAGTGGGTTAATTATGAATTTAGGGGAAACAAGGAGCTTACAACTTGCTAATGATAGCAATACTAGTAATAAATGAGTATTAGAACATGTACATATTTAATGATGGTATATTATTGAAAGTGACTCTGAAGTGTAACCAGATTGGATTAGGTGATGAAAGGGGTTGGATATATGACTGAACACAGTAGATTAGGGCTTGGGGGACACTCTACGGACAAGTTGTTGGGTGAGATAGAGTGCAGAGAGAGAGATTTAAAACATAGAGGGAGAGAAAGATTCAGAGAAGGAAAGAGTCGGGTGAGAGAGAGGGAGAACACAAAATTGGCAAAAGAGAAAGGGTGAAAGAGAACATTTGAAGAAGGGAGAGCAATAGAGAGAAACTGAACCAAGATAAAGGGAGAGAGCGAATGTTTGAGAGAGAAAGTATCTCAACCCAAATGGCTGTTAAAAATCATTAATCTTGTGGGGATCTGTGTCAGTGCACGGCAGCAACACAAAGAGGCACAGAGCAGGGAGGAGAGCAGCTCAGTGACCCAGCACCAATTGGCTGAGAAAGGCCCACCAGGCTTTAATAGACTTTTGCTGATCCAACACTTGTTTGCTGGGAGCCACAAAGAGGCGATTGCAGAAGCTGACAGGGGCCTGCAGGCCCGGGGGCTCCAGTCCTGGCCCATGATAAATGACCCGGGACAGAGGGGTGTGGGCAGGGCCAGGGGGGAGGACGGAGGGGTGAGGAGGGAAACAGGGCCAGAGTCTTAAGAGAGAGAGAGAGCGAGAGAAGAGAGGCAAGGAGGAGGGATGAGAAGAGGGAGGAGAAGGAGGAAAGGCATGGGAGGGTGAGAGGGTGAGAGAGGGGGGGTGAGAGAAGAGGCCTAAGGGCTCCCTCCATTCCTGACCCGTCTTAAAAGACATGGGGTAGAGGGGACTGGATGACGACAGAGGAGAGGAGAAAGGTAATTGGGGTTGAGCGGGTAAGGAGGGTAGTGGGGGTGAGAGAAGGTTGGCAAGCGAGTGAGGAGTCTCAGAAGGGGACTTGGGTTAAGGAGGAGAATAGAAGGTAGGTGGGTTTGGAGGGAAGGATAGGTGCAGACAGAGGGGAGCAGGCAGTTGAATGGGGGTGATAGAGGGTGGAGAGAGGAGCAAAAGCAGGAAAAATGCAAAGCGAAATAGGGAAGGTTTGAGTTAGGGGAGAGAAGGAGAAGAGGTGGAGGATTCCCTACATTCGCAGTGTGCGTATGGGGGGGAAAACGTACATTCGGCACTTACCCCTAAAAATATCCCAATTCCTGCCCACACAATGCCAGATCAATCCTGCCCACACAGTCCACAGTGGCACACCACTGACCGCGTGGGTCATTCTAACCTGCCCATTCAAACCACTAACATTTTACTTTAGTTATGCTGAGGAAGAACCCCAGGCAGCACATTAAAGTGGAACTGACAGCGTTTTAACTACTTTGCAGATATGAAACAGACAATCATAATATTAGTCGTAAACATACAATTCACAGTTTATGCTACAAAACCAACTTTAGAAAAGGTTTTAAAAATAGGTTCTATTTCATTCAACATTCCATGAGGTACACTAAATCAATGTTGGCAGAATAGACAGATGCAGTTCAATGCATGATTAATATAATTCACCAATACATTTCTTGGTAGTCAAAAATATATTGCTACCAGGTTGTAAATCACAGCTGGCCTGGTACGTTGTTTGCTGCCTTCATTCGGGATGCACTGTTTCAGTTTCAATGTCTCAATATTTTGGACAAAAACGGACAAATTTAACTAAGGTTGGGAATGTCAATACATTTAAACTAGCAAGGGCAATGATCACAAGTCAGTCATAACGTGGCTAATAGGCTAGCATACCTATTTATGTAGCAAGCTAAAAACAGAGCCTTAGATTAGCTAGACAGCTGTCATTGGAGTTGTTATTGCAGTGGCTATACACAGCTAGATATACATGTGTCATTTGGTTAGCTAGCAAGAACTTGAATGACTTTTATCCTGTTAGCATATCTCTTGCGTTTGCAAATTCACTCTGGCTATCTACTCCGATTTCAGAGCACTCTTGTTGGAGTGTGCCAGAGCGCAGAATAACTGATGAATTTATGCAACACCCACTGAATATGACCGTGGTCAGTAAACGTAGGCAAAACAACAGTTAGTTGTTTAGCCTAGCCAACCAGCTCTGCTAGGGCGAGGAAAATGGTCAGACTGAGGTGTTCTCTCATTTGAGTCTGGCAGTAGCTAGCTAACCAACTTTAACCAGGCAGACAAGCTGCAGAAGGACGAGTAGGCTACAGCTCCCCATCGTTTATCAGTGCAATTTTGATAGCCAACTAGTTGAAAAAGTTTCAGAGGCTTTTTTAAATGTTCCTTCGTTATATTTTTGCGCATCTTGCTCTGGCTAACATTAGCAGTTGATCTTGTCGTTGTTGATGTGCATAACTGAGGGAGAGAGCCTTCCCTTTCATGGTTGTTTGATCAATAGGACTGTAACGTTCTCAAATGTAAGAGGACTCCCGTGTTATTTACATATTTGCAGCAATCCATTCAGGTGTATTTTGCTCTAAAGTCGCGCTGTTGCTACTTCCGGGTAAACACACAGTCCAGTTCAAAGTCATTGATGGCAGGGCCCTGTGGAGATGGCTTTTTTTTTACAAAGGCCTACTGTAGCTCTGATTGTCTATGGTGCACTGGTCTGCATAGACTCCTGTCCTGGACGAGACATTATTTTATTCGTTTTTTTTTTACTGCGGTGTCTATTTATCGTCCAAATGTCACTTTTCCACTCTATATTGCTATATAATTTTCATAATTGCCTTACCATACGTAATTCCTAAACTTTCCAAGGATTGATGAAAATGTTCAAGTGATCGCTTGTCAGAAAATGTTTTTAAAAAGTGTCATATTCTTCCTGGGGGATGCATGAGAACAGATTTGAATGAGGTTTCATGTTGCTAATATGCTGTCATTTATTTTATTTTTTACCCCTTTTTCTCCCCAATTTCGTGGTGTCCAATTGTTATAGTAGCTACTATCTTGTCTCATCGCTACAACTCCCGTACGGGCTCGGGAGAGACGAAGGTTGAAGGTCATGCTCCTCCGATACACAACCCAACCAAGCCGCACTGCTTCTTAACACAGCGCGCATCCAACACGGAAGCCAGCCGCACCAATGTGTTGGAGGAAACACCGTGCACCTGGCAACCTTGGTTGGCGTGCACTGCGCCTGGCCCGCCACAGGAGTTGCTGGTGCGCGATGAGACAAGGATTTCCCTACCGGCCAAGCCCTCCCTAACCCGGACGACGCTAGGCCAATTGTGCGTCGCCCCACAGACCTCCTGGTCGCGGCCGGTTACAACAGAGCCTGGGCGCGAACCCAGAGTCTCTGGTGGCACAGCTGGCGCTGCAGTACAGAGCCCTTAACCACCGGGTGGCGCAGGCCCCCATTTCTGCTTAAAGAGGCTCTATATTGTTCATGCATATGATTATGTACACCGAGACATTTTCTCTAGACTTGAATAGATTTAGTCTTGCTTTGAAGCATGTGAGCGTGATCTATACATGAGGTATCTGGCCTCCAGTAAGCTCACCACTCCCCCCCACTCACTTACAGATGTAGACGCTTGGCCAGGTCCCATGCCCAGCACTGTAGTTGAATCACGCTACACACAGTCTGCCTTTCGTCTGCGTTACGTCTGAGACATATTTAATTGTCTTTTCTCTGTCATTAAGGTTATTGTTTCTTGCTGATGGCATCTGTCTTATCTGTCAGCCCCTGGCTTAGGATGCCTCTTTAGCCTTTGAACATCAGAGGAGATGCACATGGAAAAAGACAAGGACTGTGTGTGTGTTTCATATCTCTGTGCGTCTGCGAAAGACCTGGTGGATTATGGAAGGCCCAGGCTCCCCAAAATCATCTCAGCAGGACCAGAGGGAGATGGCAAAAATAAACGGAACAAGAGGATGAGTTTAGGAGAGAATGTTGAATGGAGGGAATAGAAGTGGAGAGACAGAGAGAGGTATCATGGCCGGTTTATCATGTCCCGTATATATGGGGATTCCACTACTGTCTTCCCGCCTCAGACTCCTGAGGAAAGTAGGTTTCAGGGTTGATTGGTTGGTCAGTCAATGGACCTATGTCGACGCATGCATGGTCACACGCACGCACGCACATTACATTACATTACATTACGCACACACACACACACACACACACACACACACACACACACACACACACACACACACACACACACACACACACACACACACACACACACACACACACACACACACACACACACACACACACACACACACACACACACACACACACACACACACACACACACCTTACAGCATGTAACAGTAGATATCCTAAGTGGGGATATTCCATTGTGTCTTCCAATGACTATGCATGTGTGTATATTTCACATATTTCTCTGTCTGTACCTTTGTGTGTCTCAATTTTCTTCCTATGAGTGTGTGTGTGTGTGAGTGAGTGTGTGTTGAAAGTGTGTGTCTGTGTGGATGGATGAGTCATTCCTACTGCCCGTTTCCAATCTGATGAATCTACTGTGTGTGTGTGTGTGTGTGTGTGTGTGTGTGTGTGTGTGTGTGTGTGTGTGTGTGTGTGTGTGTGTGTGTGTGTGTGTGTGTGTGTGTGTGTGTGTGTGTGTGTGTGTGTGTGTGTGTGTGTGTGTGTGTGTGTGTGTGTGTGTGGTGTGTAAGGGGGGGGGTCACATAGGCATACGGAAGGAGCCCCAGGATTATTATAGATGGAGCGACACCACCACACTGGCAGTCTGAATCATTACTCAAACACACTGGGAGAGACCCAGGGCAGAGGAACCCCTAGCACCCCCTTCAACACACACTCGCACACACACACACACCCCTGGTCATTCATTTCCAACCAGAGTGCTTGGCATTTCACCACGTCTACCCCTCACTTTATTAAGAGGCTGGAACCACATGCTTTCCTCCCTGAAATGGGGAGTGAGGGATGAGGGGAAGCTGGGAAGGGGGAGTGAGGAATGGCTTTCATTTGGGGATTACCGTCTTTGTTTCCACCCCTCCTCCCTCCCCATAACTCTCATCATTTCTCTTCACCTTTAGGTTTCCATATTTTCTCTTTCTCTCAATTTCTTTCTGTTCAGGACTAACAAGTCTACAGTAAATCAGGATCCTGGTTCTCTCTCTAGGGGCCTCTAAGGGAGGGGCCTCTGTCATGGCTTTACCCTCTCCTGGCCCCGACAGTAGCTGTCCTGCAGGACTCGCCAAGGTAAAGGGTAAAGAAATGCCAAAGCAATACTCACTCTCCACCTCCTCCTTCCTACTGCCAACTCCACGCCTTACCTCTTCCCCTCTCCGCTACCCCCATCCCCACAGGCAAAGACTAAATATTTTGATAGACAACTACCACAGAACCCTCCAGTTTGCTCATGTTTGCAAACATGCTAATGTACGTGACAGCATCAGAACACGCTACTATACACCAGATCCTACAGGGAACTTGTATTGTTCACAATCTTTTCTGCTGTATCTGTTTCCAGGTGTGGAACCTGAACGTATCTGATTCTTCTTTATCTAATTCTAGGTATAGACACAGAAGTTATGAAGTAACTTACAGCGATACTTGGTCACACAAATGGGACCCACTGAGCACAAACGTCAATTCCACGTTGGTTCCATGTCAACCAGTGTGTGCCCAGCGGGGATCTTTTACAGTGCTACGGTAAAGAAACACTGGACCAAACAAGGGAATGGTGGTAAGTACACACACAGGAAAGAGGAGAGGTGGAAACAGAAGGAACGGAAAGATATACAGGGCCTTCAGAAAGCATTCACATCCGTTGACATTTTCCTCATTGTGCTGTGTTACAGCCTGAATTTAAAATGGATTCAATTGAGATGTTTTGTCACTTGCCTACACACAATACCACATAATACCAAAGTGGAATTGTTTTTAGACATTTTTACAAATTAATTTAAAATGAAGAGCTGAAATGGCTTGAGTCAACATGTATTCAACCCATTTTTTATGGCAAGACTAAATAAGTACAAGAGTACAAATTTGCTTAGCAAGTTGCATGGACTCACTCCGTGTGCAGTAATGATGTTTAACAATTTTGGAATGACTACCTCATCTCTGTACCCAACACATATAATTAGATGTAAGGTCCCTGTCACGGCCGTTAAAAGAAGAGGACCAAGGTGCAGCGTTGTGAGCGTACATTTTCTCTTTATTTGGAAAATGATGCCGAATAAAACAATAAACACTACAAAAACAAACCGTGAAGCTAAAGGCTATGTCCCCTAAACAAAGTCAACTTCCCACAAAGACAGGTGGAAAAAAGGGCTACCTAAGTATGGTTCTCAATCAGAGACAATGATAGACAGCTGTCCCTGATTGAGAACCCTACCCGGCCATAGAACCCTACCCGGGCCAAACAAAGAAATACAAATAATTGAGTATAGAATACCCACCCCAACCCACACCCTGACCAAACCAAAATAGAGACATAAACAGGATCTCTAAGGTCACAACATGACAGTCCCTCAGTAGAGCTGTGAATTTCAAACACAGATTCAACCACAAGGACCAGGGAGGTTTTCCAATGCCTTGCAAAGAAGAGCACCTATTGGTAGATGGGAAAAAAAAAAAAAAAAGCAGACATTGAATACCCTTTTGAGCATGGTGAAATTATTAATTACTCTTTGGATGGTGTATCAATACAGCCAGTTACTACAAAGACACAGGTGTCCTTCATAACTCAGTTGCCAGAGAGGAAGGAAACCATGAATCCAATGGTGACTTTAAAACAGTTACAGAGTTTAATAACAGCTGTGTTAGGAGAAAACTGAGGATGGATAAACAACATTATAGTTACTCCACAATACTAGAATAAAGAATATTCCAAAACGTACATCCTGTTTGCAATAAGGCACTAAGATAAAACTGCATAAAATGTGTAAAAGAAATTAATTAATTATGTTTGGGGAAAATCCAACACAACAGATCACTGAGTACCACTCTTAATATTTTCAATCATGTTATGGGTATGCTTGTCATCGACAAGGACTAGGGATTTTGGGGGGGATTAAAAGAAACATAATAGAGCTAAGCAAAGGCAAAATCTTAGAAGAAAACCTGGTTCAGTCACACTGGGTGAACAATTCACCTTTCAGCAGGACAATATCTTAAATACAACATTGAATGCTCCTGAGTGGCCCAGTTACAGTTTTGATTTAAATCAGTTTGAAAATCTAGTGATGATCAACAACCAACCTGACAGATATTGAAGAATTTTACTCCCCTGGAGTTACTGAATAATAATGTACAAAAAATAACAAAAAATCCATAAGCTAGAGATATCGTTTTCTTTTTGAATTGGATGCCTCTCAATTCACCACATCCGCCAGTGTAGCACTTCTGCATCTGAGGTGAAAGGTGGCTGAGCTAGAGATGTTTATTTCAGACCAAGAAACATCCCAAAAATCGGTTCTTCTCAAGTGAACGTCTGTAGCGTCCAAACGGTTTGGCCAACAAACTATTTTGTCCACCCCTGTGGAAAGGGGAGACTCCCACTTGCTCTACGACTCGTCTGAAGGTAACCAATCAAAAAATGGGAGTATGAAGGTAGTTTTGTTTCTACCCCAAAAAGGTATTAAATATGTGTAAAAAATATATATATATATTCTTTAATGAAAAACAAATATATATACCTATACCGTACAGTTTGAGTCGAAAGTTTACATACACTTAGGTTGGAGTCATTAAAAATTGTTTTTAAACCACTCCACAAATTTCTTGTTAACAAACTATAGTTTTGGCAAGTCGGTTAGGACATCTACTTTGGGTATGACACAAGTAATTTTTCCAACAATTGTTTACAGACAGATTACTTCACTTATAATTCACTGTATCACAATTCCAGTGGGTCAGAGGTTTACATACACTAAGTTGACTGTGCCGTTAAACAGCTTGGAAAATTCCAGAAAAAGATGTCATGGCTTTAGAAGCTTCTGATAGGCTAATTGACAGCCTTTGAGTCAATTGGAGGTGTACCTGTGGATGTATTTCAAGGCCTACCTTCAAACTCAGTGCCTCTTTGCTTGACATCATGGGGAAATGAAAAGAAATCAGCCAAGACCTCAGAAAAAGATTTGTAGACCTCCACATGTCTGATTCGTCCTTGGGAGCAATTTCCAAACACCTTAAGGTACCACTTTCATCTGTACAAACAATAGTATGCAAGTATAAACACCATGGGATCAATCAGCTGCTCAGGAAGGAGACACGTCCTGTCTCCTAGAGATGAATGTACTTTGTTGCAAAAAGTGCACATCAATCCCAGAACAACAGCAATGGACCTTGTGAAGATGCTGAAGGAAACCGGTACAAATGTATCTATATCCACAGTAAAACAAGTCCTATATCGACATAACCTGAAAGACCGCTAAGCAAGGAAGAAGCTACTGCTCCAAAACCGCAATAAAAAGCCAGACTACGCTTTGCAACTGCACATAGGACAAAGATTGTACTTTTTGGAGACATGTCCTCTGGTCTGATGAAACCGTTTAACCATAATGACCATTGTTATGTTTGGAGGAAAAAGGGGGAGGCTTGCAAGCCAAAGAACACCATCCCAACCGTGAAGCACAGGGTTGGCAGCATCATGTTGTGGGGATGCTTTGCTGCAGGAGGGACTGGTGCACTTCACAAAATAGATGGCTTCATGAGGAAGGACAGTTATGTGGATATATTGAAGCAACATTTCAAGATATCAGTCATGTTAAAGCTTGGTCACAAATGGGTCTTCCAAATGGACAATGACCCTAAGCATACTTCCAAAGTGGTGGCAAAATGGCTTAAGGACAACAAAGTCAAGGTATTTGAGTGGCCATCACAAAGCCCTGACCTCAATCCTATAGAACATTTGTGGGCAGAACTGAAAAAGCATGTGCAGGCAAGGAGGCCTACAAACCTGACTCAGTTACACCAGCTCTGTCAGGACGAATGGGCCAAAATTCACCCAACTTATTGTGGGAAGCTTGTGGAAGGCTACCTGAAACGTTTGACCCAAGTTACGCAATTTAAAGGCAATGCTACCAAATACTAATTGAGTGTTTGTAAACTTCTGACCCACTGGGAAAGTAATGAAAGTAATTAAAGCTGAAATAAATCATTCTCTCTACTATTATTCTGACATTTCACATTTTTAACATAAATAATGATCCTAACTGACCTAAGAAAGATCATTTTTCCTAGGAATAAGTGTCAGGAATTGTGAAAAACTGAGATTAAATGTATTTGGCTAAGGTGTATGTAAACTTCCGACCTCAACTATATGTATATATCTACACTGCTCAAAAAAATAAAGGGAACACTTAAACAACACAATGTAACTCCAAGTCAATCACACTTCTGTGAATTCAAACTGTCCACTTAGGAAGCAACACTGATTGACAATACATTTCACATGCTGTTGTGCAAATGGAATAGACAACAGGTGGAAATTATAGGCAATTAGCAAGACACCCCCAATAAAGGAGTGGTTCTGCAGGTGGTGACCACAGACCACTTCTCAGTTCCTATGCTTCCTGGCTGATGTTTTGGTCACTTTTGAATGCTGGCGGTGCTTTCACTCTAGTGGTAGCATGAGACGGATTCTACAACCCACACAAGTGGCTCAGGTAGTGCAGCTCATCCAGGATGGAACATCAATGTGGCAAGAAGGTTTGCTGTGTCTGTCAGCGTAGTGTCCAGAGCATGGAGGCGCTACCAGGAGACCTGCCAGTACATCAAGAGACGTGGAGGAGGCCGTAGGAGGGCAACAACCCAGCAGCAGGACCGCTACCTCCGCCTTTGTGCAAGGAGGAGCAGGAGGAGCACTGCCAGAGCCCTGCAAAATGACCTCCAGCAGGCCACAAATGTGCATGTGTTTGCTCAAACGGTCAGAAACAGACTCCATGAGGGTGGTATGAGGGCCTGACGTCCACAGGTGGGGGTTGTGCTTACAGGCCAACACCGTGCAGGACGTTTGGCATTTACCAGAGAACACCAAGATTGGCAAATTCGCCACTGGCGCCCTGTGCTCTTCACAGATGAAAGCAGGTTCACACTGAGCACATGTAACAGACGTGACAGAGTCTGGAGACGCCGTGGAGAACGTTCTGCTGCCGGCAACATCCTCCAGCATGACCGGTTTTGACGGTTGCTTTAGTCCAGGTCCGGGAGGAGATCCTTCAGGAGACCATCCACCACCTCATCAGGAGCATGCCCAGGCATAGGGAGGTCATACAGGCACGTGGATGCCACACACACTACTGAGCCTCATTTTCACTTGTTTTAAGGACATTACATCAAGGTTGGATCAGCCTGTAGTGTGGTTTTCCACTTTAACTTTGAGTGTGACTCCAAATACAGTCCTCCATGGGTTGATGAATTTGATTTCCATTGATAATTTTTGTGTGATTTTGTTGTCAGCACATTCAACTATAACACATTCAACTATGTAAAGAAAACAGTATTTAATAAGAATATTTCATTCATTCAGATCTAGGATGTGTTATTTTAGTGTTCCCTTTATTTTTTTGAGCAGTGTATATATATATATATTTGTGGCAGACACTTCAAAACCTTGTTTCTTATTGTTAATTGTTTGACTGTCTTTGTTGCCATTTATTAATGTCTATTCAACGCTGTTTTTTTATGGGCTTTGGTAGTAAAGGCTATTTATTTATATACCTGAAGGGTCCTAAAATTCCAAATCAAATCGCTAAATGATCCATCCACTACTGGGCCAAAGCTAAGTGGACACCCCTTCAAATTAGTGGATTCGGCTATTTCAGCCACACCCGTGTACAAAATTGAGCTCACAGATATAGAACCTCCAAAGACAAACATTGGCAGTAGAATGGCCCGTACTGAAGAGCTCAGTGACTTTCGACGTGGCACCGTCATAGTTTGACACCTTTCCAACAAGTCAGTTCATCAAATTCCTGCCCTGTTAGAACTCATGCACATTATTTTGGAATGAGATGTCCAACGAGCAGGTGTCCAAATACTTAAAACAATTCAATTTGTCTTTTTAGCACACCCCCCCAACTTCTTAGACTCAATAAAAAATATTGTACAATTCTGGGGTGTGAATAACCTACTTGACCAACACTATGTGGACACCTGCTCGTCAAACATCTCATCCCAAATCATGGGCATTAATATTGAGTTGGTCCCCCCGTTGCTGCTGTAACAACCTCCTCTCTTCTGTGAAGGCTTTCCACTAGCTGTTGGAACATTGCTGTGTGGACTTGCTTCCATTCTGCCACAAGAGCATTAGTGAGGTTGGGCACTGAGGTTGGGCGATTAGGCCTGGCTCACAGTTGACGTTCCAATTCAATCTAAAGGTGTTCGAGGGGGTTGAGTTTAGAGCTCTGTGCAGGCCAGCCAAGTTCTTCCTCACCGATCTT
Organism: Oncorhynchus gorbuscha; assembly: GCF_021184085.1. NCBI lineage: Eukaryota > Metazoa > Chordata > Actinopteri > Salmoniformes > Salmonidae > Oncorhynchus > Oncorhynchus gorbuscha. The sequence continues at coordinate 16,365,080 of NC_060182.1, forward strand.
GACAAACCATTTCTGTATGAACCTTGCTTTGTGAACCTGGGCATTTTCATGCTGAAACAGGAAAGGGCTTTCCCCAAATTGTTGCCACAAAGTTGGAAGCACAGAATCGTCTAGAATGCCATTGTATGCTGTAGCTTTAAGATGTCCCTTCACTGGAACTAAGGGGCCTAGCCCGAATTATGAAAAACAGCCCCAGACTATTATTTCTCCTCCACCAAACTTTACAGTTGGCACTATGCAGGTAGCATTCTCCTGAGCTTGTGTGGACTACCACTTCATGGCTGAGCCATTGTTGCTCGTAGACGTTTCCACTTCACAATAAATCAAATCAAAGTTTATTTATCACGTGCTCCGAATGCAACAAGTGTAGACCTTACAGTGAAATGCTTACTTACAGGCTCTAACCAATAGTGCAAAAAAGGTATTAGGTGAACAATAGGTAGGTAAAGAAATAAAACAACAGTAAAAAGACAGGCTATATACAGTAGCGAGGCTATAAATGTAGCGAGGCTACATACAGATACCGGTTAGTCAGGCTGATTGAAGTAGTATGTACACGAATGTATAGTTAAAATGACTATGCATATATGATAAACAGAGAGTAGCAGCAGCGTAAAAGAAGGGTTGTGGGCACACAATGCAAATAGTCCAGGTAGCCATTTGATTACCTGTTCAGGAGTCTTATGGCTTGGGGGTAAAAACTGTTGAGAAGCCTCCGGTACCGCTTGCCATGCGGTAGTAAAGAGAACAGTCTATGACTGGTGTGGCTGGCGTCTTTGACTATTTTTTAGACCTTCCTCTGACACCGCCTGGTGTAGAGGTCCTGGATGGCAGGCAGCTTGGCCCCAGTGATGTACTGGGCCATACGCACTACCCTCTGTAGTGCCTTGCGGTAGGAGGCCGAGCAATTGCGAGGCGACACCAGACTAGTAAAACACCCATAGACATACATCAACCATGTCACACCCTGACCTAGCCAAAATAATAAAGAAAACAAAGAATACTAAGGTCGGGGCGTGACAATATTCAATACATTTTGAGTTCAGGCTGTAACACAACAAAATGTGGAATAAGTCAAGGGGTATGAATACTTTCTGAAGGTACTGTATGGTCGTCTTGGACACTAAGTTGTGTATGTCTATTGGTGTGTGTAAAGGGATATCCATATGATTTTATGGACAATCTCTTTGTTTTTGGATCAGTGTGCTGTATAATGTGTGTTTATGTGTTTCCATGTGAGTGTGTACATGAGTGTATATATGTTAGCGTATGTACTGTATGTGCTTGTAGGGGGGTGGAAGTGTACAGGAATAAGGCTTGTAAATACATTTGTTTGGGGATAGGGGGTGTGAGGATGAAATATTGTCCCAGGGATATGGAGCAATGTGAAACACAAACAAACACACACGCACGCACGCACACACACACACACACACACACACACACACACACACACACACACACACACACACACACACACACACACACACACACACACACACACACACACACACACACACACACACACACACACACACACACACACACACACTACAGTGAAATATGGTCCTGGGGATGTGGAGCAATGTGAAAAACTCGGCAGCGCCAGGGAATAACAAATCTCCTGGTGTCGCCTCGCCGCAAAATAAATACACTCCCTCATCCATCTGGGGTATGAGTCGCAACAGAGACGCCCCCAATACATACACCCTTCCAGTCACACACACACACAAACACACACACACACAGGCATATACGCACACATGCACACAGCACCCTATGAATACACTTATTCATTTACACA